>NW_027665687.1:25000-76000 GCF_963924005.1 Protomyctophum bolini | reverse complement strand
TTGAACATGGGCTAAAGCCCCTACCGTACGGCATACTATAGCACGCCGTTTTTCTTCATTTTTGAGGATTTGACGAAAATTCAAAATTTCAAAAAACATGGGTTATAGCCCATCGTTTTTTGAATTTTTGAAAAAAATGTTATCCTAATTTTTCATCATTTTTGAACATACCGTACGGCATACTATAGCACGCCGTTTTTCATCATTTTTGAGGATTTGAAGAAAATTCAAAATTTCAAAACACATGGGTTATAGCCCATCGTTTTTTGAATTTTTGAAAAAAATGTTATCCTCATTTTTCATTATTTTTTAACATGGGCTATAGCCCCTACCGTACGGCATACTATAGCACGCCGTTTTTCATCATTTTTGAGGATTTGAAGAAAATTCAAAATTTCAAAAAACATGGGTTATAGCCCATCGTTTTTTGAATTTTTGAAAAGAATGTTATCCTCATTTTTCATCATTTTTGAACATGGGCTATAGCCCCTACCGTACGGCATACTATAGCACGCCGTTTTTCATCATTTTTGAGGATTTGACGAAAATTCAAAATTTAAAAAAACATGGGTTATAGCCCAACGTTTTTTGAATTTTTGAAAAAAATGTTATCCTCATTTTTTATCATTTTTGAACATGGGCTATAGCCCCTACCGTACGGCATACTATAGCACGCCGTTTTTCATCATTTTTGAGGATTTGACGAAAATTCAAAATAAAAAAAAACATGGGTTATAGCCCATCGTTTTTTGAATTTTTGAAAAAAACGTTATCCTCATTTTTCATCATTTTTGAACATGGGCTAAAGCCCCTACCGTACGGCATACTATAGCACGCCGTTTTTCTTCATTTTTGAGGATTTGACGAAAATTCAAAATTTCAAAAAACATGGGTTATAGCCCATCGTTTTTTGAATTTTTGAAAAAAATGTTATCCTAATTTTTCATCATTTTTGAACATGGGCTATAGCCCCTACCGTACGGCATACTATAGCACGCCGTTTTTCATCATTTTTGAGGATTTGAAGAAAATTCAAAATTTCAAAACACATGGGTTATAGCCCATCGTTTTTTGAATTTTTGAAAAAAATGTTATCCTCATTTTTCATAATTTTTTAACATGGGCTATAGCCCCTACCGTACGGCATACTATAGCACGCCGTTTTTCATCATTTTTGAGGATTTGAAGAAAATTCAAAATTTCAAAAAACATGGGTTATAGCCCATCGTTTTTTGAATTTTTGAAAAGAATGTTATCCTCATTTTTCATCATTTTTGAACATGGGCTATAGCCCCTACCGTACGGCATACTATAGCACGCCGTTTTTCATCATTTTTGAGGATTTGACGAAAATTCAAAATAAAAAAAAACATGGGTTATAGCCCATCGTTTTTTGAATTTTTGAAAAAAACGTTATCCTCATTTTTCATCATTTTTGAACATGGGCTAAAGCCCCTACCGTACGGCATACTATAGCACGCCGTTTTTCTTCATTTTTGAGGATTTGACGAAAATTCAAAATTTCAAAAAACATGGGTTATAGCCCATCGTTTTTTGAATTTTTGAAAAAAATGTTATCCTAATTTTTCATAATTTTTGAACATACCGTACGGCATACTATAGCACGCCGTTTTTCATCATTTTTGAGGATTTGAAGAAAATTCAAAATTTCAAAACACATGGGTTATAGCCCATCGTTTTTTGAATTTTTGAAAAAAATGTTATCCTCATTTTTCATTATTTTTTAACATGGGCTATAGCCCCTACCGTACGGCATACTATAGCACGCCGTTTTTCATCATTTTTGAGGATTTGAAGAAAATTCAAAATTTCAAAAAACATGGGTTATAGCCCATCGTTTTTTGAATTTTTGAAAAGAATGTTATCCTCATTTTTCATCATTTTTGAACATGGGCTATAGCCCCTACCGTACGGCATACTATAGCACGCCGTTTTTCATCATTTTTGAGGATTTGACGAAAATTCAAAATTTAAAAAAACATGGGTTATAGCCCAACGTTTTTTGAATTTTTGAAAAAAATGTTATCCTCATTTTTTATCATTTTTGAACATGGGCTATAGCCCCTACCGTACGGCATACTATAGCACGCCGTTTTTCATCATTTTTGAGGATTTGACGAAAATTCAAAATAAAAAAAAACATGGGTTATAGCCCATCGTTTTTTGAATTTTTGAAAAAAACGTTATCCTCATTTTTCATCATTTTTGAACAGATTTGAAGAAAATTCAAAATTTCAAAACACATGGGTTATAGCCCATCGTTTTTTGAATTTTTGAAAAAAATGTTATCCTCATTTTTCATAATTTTTTAACATGGGCTATAGCCCCTACCGTACGGCATACTATAGCACGCCGTTTTTCATCATTTTTGAGGATTTGAAGAAAATTCAAAATTTCAAAAAACATGGGTTATAGCCCATCGTTTTTTGAATTTTTGAAAAGAATGTTATCCTCATTTTTCATCATTTTTGAACATGGGCTATAGCCCCTACCGTACGGCATACTATAGCACGCCGTTTTTCATCATTTTTGAGGATTTGACGAAAATTCAAAATTTAAAAAAACATGGGTTATAGCCCATCGTTTTTTGAATTTTTGAAAAAAACGTTATCCTCATTTTTCATCATTTTTGAACATGGGCTAAAGCCCCTACCGTACGGCATACTATAGCACGCCGTTTTTCTTCATTTTTGAGGATTTGACGAAAATTCAAAATTTCAAAAAACATGGGTTATAGCCCATCGTTTTTTGAATTTTTGAAAAAAATGTTATCCTAATTTTTCATCATTTTTGAACATGGGCTATAGCCCCTACCGTACGGCATACTATAGCACGCCGTTTTTCATCATTTTTGAGGATTTGAAGAAAATTCAAAATTTCAAAACACATGGGTTATAGCCCATCGTTTTTTGAATTTTTGAAAAAAATGTTATCCTCATTTTTCATAATTTTTTAACATGGGCTATAGCCCCTACCGTACGGCATACTATAGCACGCCGTTTTTCATCATTTTTGAGGATTTGAAGAAAATTCAAAATTTCAAAAAACATGGGTTATAGCCCATCGTTTTTTGAATTTTTGAAAAGAATGTTATCCTCATTTTTCATCATTTTTGAACATGGGCTATAGCCCCTACCGTACGGCATACTATAGCACGCCGTTTTTCATCATTTTTGAGGATTTGACGAAAATTCAAAATTTAAAAAAACATGGGTTATAGCCCAACGTTTTTTGAATTTTTGAAAAAAATGTTATCCTCATTTTTCATCATTTTTGATCATGGGCTATAGCCCCTACCGTACGGCATACTATAGCACGCCGTTTTTCTTCATTTTTGAGGATTTGAAGAAAATTCAAAATTTCAAAAAACATGGGTTATAGCCCATCGTTTTTTGAATTTTTGAAAAAAACGTTATCCTCATTTTTCATCATTTTTGAACATGGGCTATAGCCCCTACCGTACGGCATACTATAGCACGCCATTTTTCATCATTTTTGAGGATTTGACGAAAATTAAAAAAAAAAAAAAACATGAGTTATAGCCCATCGTTTTTTGAATTTTTGAAAAAAATGTTATCCTCATTTTTCATCATGGGCTATAGCCCCTACCGTACGGCATACTATAGCACGCCGTTTTTCATCATTTTTGAGGATTTGAAGAAAATTCAAAATTTCAAAAAACATGGGTTATAGCCCATCGCTTTATCTAGTTCAACATGCTGTCAATCATATTCACACTCTTCTAATAAGGTCTCACTACTGTATTCATATAACATTTACATTCTGCTATATGAATCTGACCTGAGAATCTCCAGACAACAGTGAGGGCTCTTCAGTCCAGCACACAGCAGATCCAGTGAAGCAGATCCAGATTCCTGGCTCAGGTCGTTGTAACTCACGTCCAGATGTTTTAAATGTGAAGGATTGGAGCTGAGAGCTGAAGCCACAACTCCAAAGTGTGTCTCACTGAGGCCACATCCAACAAGTCTGTAAATACACAATAAATACATAATCTGACATGATTTTTGAAAAAAATGTTATCCTCATTTTTCATAATTTTTTAACATGGGCTATAGCCCCTACCGTACGGCATACTATAGCACGCCGTTTTTCATCATTTTTGAGGATTTGAAGAAAATTCAAAATTTCAAAAAACATGGGTTATAGCCCATCGTTTTTTGAATTTTTGAAAAGAATGTTATCCTCATTTTTCATCATTTTTGAACATGGGCTATAGCCCCTACCGTACGGCATACTATAGCACGCCGTTTTTCATCATTTTTGATGATTTGAAGAAAATTCAAAATTTCAAAAAACATGGGTTATAGCCCATCGTTTTTTGAATTTTTGAAAAAAACGTTATCCTCATTTTTCATCATTTTTGAACATGGGCTATAGCCCCTACCGTACGGCATACTATAGCACGCCATTTTTCATCATTTTTGAGGATTTGAAGAAAATTCAAAATTTCAAAAAACATGGGTTATAGCCCATCGTTTTTTGAATTTTTGAAAAAAACGTTATCCTCATTTTTCATCATTTTTGAACATGGGCTATAGCCCCTACCGTACGGCATACTATAGCACGCCATTTTTCATCATTTTTGAGGATTTGACGAAAATTAAAAAAAAAAAAAAACATGAGTTATAGCCCATCGTTTTTTGAATTTTTGAAAAAAATGTTATCCTCATTTTTCATCATGGGCTATAGCCCCTACCGTACGGCATACTATAGCACGCCGTTTTTCATCATTTTTGAGGATTTGAAGAAAATTCAAAATTTCAAAAAACATGGGTTATAACCCATCGCTTTATCTAGTTCAACATGCTGTCAATCATATTCACACTCTTCTAATAAGGTCTCACTACTGTATTCATATAACATTTACATTCTGCTATATGAATCTGACCTGAGAATCTCCAGACAACAGTGAGGGCTCTTCAGTCCAGCACACAGCAGATCCAGTGAAGCAGATCCAGATTCCTGGCTCAGGTCGTTGTAACTCACGTCCAGATGTTTTAAATGTGAAGGATTGGAGCTGAGAGCTGAAGCCACAACTCCAAAGTGTGTCTCACTGAGGCCACATCCAACAAGTCTGTAAATACACAATAAATACATAATCTGACATGATTTAAACAAATCATACAACAGGTATAGTTCCGACCAGACAATCTGATTGGTTGAAATAGGCTCTCTGGCTGTGCTCAAATTAGCATGACAGCTACCAGCTCAGCAGAGCCTGCTAAGCTATAGCGGCTAGGCTATCAGTTTGCAAGATGGAGTTTGTTTTGTATGTCTATGGAGTTAACATGACTCTAATAGACCCCCAAGTGTTGTGTATGTGCATGTCTATGGAGTTAACATTACTCTAATAGACCCCCAGGTGTTGTGTATGTGTCTATGGAGTTAACATTACTCTAATAGACCCCCAGGTGTTGTGTATGCGTCTATGGAGTTAACATTACTATAATAGACCCACAGGTGTTCTGTATGAGTCTATGGAGTTGACATTACTCTAATAGACCCCCAGGTGTTGTGTATGTGTCTATGGAGTTAACATTACTCTAATAGACCCCCAGGTGTTCTGTATGTGTCTATGGAGTTAACATTACTCTAATAGACCCCCAGGTGTTCTGTATGCGTCTATGGAGTTAACATTACTATAATAGACCCACAGGTGTTCTGTATGAGTCTATGGAGTTGACATTACTCTAATAGACCCCCAGGTGTTGTGTATGTGTCTATGGAGTTAACATTACTCTAATAGACCCCCAGGTGTTCTGTATGTGTCTATATGCACACACACACACACACACACACACACACACACACACACCCCCGTATGTAACCGCTGCCAGAGGCGAAATGGAATTGGTTTCTTGTTGCAGTCAACTATGGAATGGTGCATTTCCCGTGTGTCGGGCACCCGGTCTGCCCAGGTCTCATGACGTCATAATAAGACAATAGATTAAGTCAACTAAAACTATAGGCTAAAACCACATTTCAGATTACTAACATATGACTAAAACAAATGGAATTGTACTCAAAAGACCGTTTGCTGTCAAAATCAACATGTAACCTAACCTGATGGAACATTTCCACACTAGACCTGGCCTTGCGAGTGTCTCAGAGTGGCTCAAAGTCTCAGCCTGAGGGCCTTTCTCGGCCCACCTCTCTGCCTGTGTTTTAGGATCCAAGATGGCCGCAGCACCAGGAGGGGGTGGGGCAGTGGTGAGCGGGCGGGGTCGACATATGACCTTTACTGGGCTGCGTTCAAGACACCTGACTTGTGTCTGACACAGCTTTGATGGATGTGTTCTGCCCCCCTCCCTCCCCCCATCAAACTAAATGTTTGGTCAAACCATATGGGGTTCCATTGAAAATGCATTTAATGGAGTGGCCATTAAACACAGACACAAGACAAACGCAAGACATTTGTCTTGAATTTGTGAACGCAGCCCAGTAATGCCCCACCCCCCTCCTGGTGCTGCGGCCATCTTGGATCCTAAAACACAGGGAGAGAGGCGGGGCCGAGAAAGGCCCTCATTCTAATGTCCCTTTGGTCTTCTAGGGGTTAACATGTTGGACTTCCACGTGGGAGACACAAGTTCGAACCCCCGGGCCTTACAATGGTGCTGTGAGTGACCCGGATCGGGTTTCACTGTGGGAGGAGCTAATGGTGCTGTGAGTGACCCGGATCGAGTTTCACTGTGGGAGGAGCTAATGGTGCTGTGAGTGACCCGGATCGGGTTTCACTGTGGGAGGAGCTCAAAAGGCCTGATTGGCTCACAACTTCAGCTGCAATTAATGGCCTAAAAGTCAAATATGTCCCATGAGGAGGCATGAGGTCAGTCCGCTGCCCCCCCAGGTTGGCAGAGGAAGTGTAGCGCCCAGGATTACATTAGATAATTGGCACTGGGTGAAAAAACTGGGTTGCAAAATCATGGGATAAAAATTATAATTAAAAAAATAATAATATGTCCCATGAATCACAGGGATATCCCTTTGGGCTAGCGGTTAAGATAGTGGACTTTCATGAGCCAAATGCAATTGGAGACACACTTATTCGTTCTAACATGGTGGTTTATTTCTTAATATATTTTTTATCCCACGATTTTGTAACCTATTTTTCGCCCTGTGTCAATCATGATCTAATGTGATCCTGGGCTCTACACACCCTCCACCAACCTAGTCCCCATATATGGGGGACAAGGGGAGAGCAACGGACTTGAACTCATGCTTCCTTCATGCCTGAGTGTCCAAGTTGCTTCTTTACACCTGACAGGGGGAGTTTCCCTGGTTGGACGTAGCGCGTGGAAGGAACACGTTATTCCAACCAGTTCCTTTCCCCTCCATCAGGCGCTAACATGGTGGTTTAAAGATACCGTTAGACCCACAGGTTCGGTGGTATAAAGTAGCTCTCTAGGGAAATCAAGGAGAAAGTATGAACGGAGAGGAGGTGACAATAAATACAAGGTCTGTACAGTCGGTGCATCTCATTCACCAGATCATCTGACCATGATGGAACAACAATAGTTCCCTGTACAGTCGGTGCATCTCATTCACCAGATCATCTGACCATGATGGAACAACAATAGTTCCCTGTACAGTCGGTGCATCTCATTCACCAGATCATCTGACCATGATGGAACAACAACAGTTCCCAAAACAACTGACAAGACTTCCGAGAAAGATAGCGAGCGACCGTGACTCATCCGTGCCTCAAGCTCCAGGAGGTCTGTCTGCGAGTATAGGAAGGAACATGATCCCGCTTGTGTACAGCCATGTGGAGCACATTACAGCCAACCTCGTCATGCAAAGATACATACAACATGTACATACAACATGTCATACATACAACATGTCCTTGATGATGCTGGAACTGATCTGGCATGACCGAGGGAATAATATACAGGCTGTTTTTTTTCCCCTGCACCTCAAGTCATTGTCCTGGAGTCAGTGTTGGTTTGGATTTTAGTTTTAGTCAGACCAGGTGGACGGGTCTGGAATTTGTTATATAGTCTTTTTTTTAATTGGCCTATAAAATATTGTCTATATGCATACATTACTACATGCATACATACTGTACATACATTCATGAATCCACTTGCTGACCGGCTGTCACTATTGGGAAATTCTATTTTATAGTGGTTTCTTGTGACCCTATATAACAATAACATTAACATCCTATGGCAGGAAATAATGTCAAACATTTCAAACTTTAAGTAGCATGTGGGGTTTTCATGATTCTGAATCCATTCCAGGGATTAGTTTTGCACAAAAAGCATTCCTTGGGCTAAAAACAGCCATAGCCACTTGCCCAAATGTGCCCAAATGTGCCCAGAATGTGCTGAGGTCATTTTGTGTTGACGTCTATGACCGTTAGCCCAAGGACTGGTTTTCGTGCCAAATGTCACATGCTACTACAAACTAGGAGAGTTTGACATCTTTGCCTGCCATTGGATGTTAATGGTGGGGTCACAGGAAACCCCTTATAAAATGTCCCAATAGTGACATCCGGTCAGCAAGTGGATTCATTAATGTATGTACAGTATATAGACAATATTTTAGGCCAATAAAAATAAGACTATATACCAAATGATCCCACTTTAAACAAAAGAAGCCTGTCGGCTGTCTGTGTTGTGTGATCCAAGAACCAGATTTAATATACTGATCAGTGGTGGAAAAAGTACTCACACTTAAGTAAAAGTATCAATACTGTAATACAGAAATACTCCGTTACGAGTAAAGGAGACAAAAGTAGAAAGTATACACATCGTCCCATTTCACAAGTTTTCAAATGTACAAAAAGTAATTTGAAAACAGTATAGATCTACAAGCTCACAATGATCTACAAGCTCACAATCTGAAGGACAAACATGACAGACAGACAGACAGACAGACAGACAGACAGACAGACAGACAGACAGAGACATGCTAAAGAGGGAATGCAACCAAAAGGGACCTGTACAGGTTTTAAAGACTTACAAACGGTTATTGTCAGTAAACACCACCACCACCGCCACTAAGTATGAAAGGCTGTGATTTTGCATGCAGTGTCTCTCCCATCAAATGACAAATTAGACTGCTGGGCGAGTGCTGGCGCTTTGGCATGGGGTCAGATCAACATTATGGAATGAATTCTGTACTGGCTCCATATATGGAGCGTGTCTTGAGTGTACAGCGTTTGATGTGGTCAGATCTACATATGGAATGTCAGAACAGGTCAGCTCCATATATGTGTAACCGGTGTAATCTGTCTCTCTCTGCGTTGTGTTGAATGGACAGACGGACCCAGAACTCTCTTTGGAAACCACGTTTTATTCTGACAAAGAACAACAACAGACACGTCTCCACGTTAGCTCTCAGTAGTGCATAGACTCCTCTCTCCTTCCAAGACGGAAGTACAGAAGCCAGAGCGACAGTAACACAACAAATAATAAAACGTTACATACCTGACAAAGAACGACGACAGACACGTCTCCACGTTAGTTCTCAGTAGTGCATAGACTCCTCTCTAAACAGAGTTAAACAAACACTGTATAAATCAATTTGCAAGTACAATTCTTATTATGTTATACAGAGAAGTCAACAAAGACACCCACCTCGTACAGAAGGAAGAGGTGGAGGTGTGGCAGGACATTTATACAGGGGGCAAAAGGGGGAGACTTAAAGGGGCTGTGACCTCTAATGCACTATGTATTCCTATACACATGAACCATGGAGAATTAAGTCAGGTAGAAGCACTTATTTATTTGTGTAGCTGCCCCTCGATTGATGAAAGAATGACAAGTTTGGGTGGTCTCGACGGGTGTGTTTATTGTTCCAACACCGTGAAAACTCACTCCGCGTATCGAGGGTGCTAAAGGGCTGCATAACCAACTTGAACCAACAGTCACTCCCCTCATCAATGGCTCCCGATCTCCAAGGCTCTCTGGCCGACTCAGTTTCTTCTCTCACTGGTTTCTTCTTCTGCTCCAGTCTATGTTTAACCATGGGGGCAGTTCTACCCACAAAACTGCTGCTCATGGCCAACTCCTCAGGGGTGCCCAAGTCACTCTCCTGCTCTTTTGACTGCTGTGAGCTGTCCTTTACCTTCACATTACATTTCTGCCTGTCGCTGAGAAGCTGCACACAGTCAACATCCTGCGATACATAGCAGTTTTCAATTTTATCTCTCCCTTCACCAATGTCTGGTTCCAACACCATCACCACATTGGCAGATGGAGTTGGCATTTCACTTACTGGGATTTGATTTACACATCTCTGGTTCTCCTGATCAGTAGGGTTATCTGTGGGAGTTGACTCTGCCATTTCTCCCACCGTCACAATTTCTCCCACAATCTCCTGACCTCCAGGGTCATGCGTGGAAGTGGACTCCTCTGCCACCGTCTCAATTTCTTCCACCGGTCTCCTTCCAACCGTGGTTACCAGGCATTTGTCCACCAACTCACACCACTCTGTGGTCAGGATGATAGAGGCTTCCATTTTCTTATCAATTATTTCAGGAGTAGCAGTGCAGTGCAGTTGAATGGATTCATAAATCTCATTTGTTGCATTATGTTTGTTCAAAATATTGAGTTTCATCTCATGAAGTTCCTCTTCTGAGCAAAGTGTCCTTAAGGCTCGTTTAACTTCTAAGGCTGTTTGCGTCCAGGTTCTATAGGCCTTAGTGAAAGCCTTTTCAAGTGTTTTTACTTCCTTCTGTATTTTAGCTGCGGTCTCTTCAGAACTCATCAGCTGCTGCATATTGGCTGCCATCTTATCTGGGCTTGACATTTGTTTGGGTATATGCCGTTTGGCGTTTGGTCACTTATACTTTGGGTTTTAGTCTGGGTTTTTCAATAACTTTAGGAAGCCCCACAGACTACCACTTAAACCCCCAAAGTAATTTTATCAAACGAAAAACTAACCGAACAAATGATTGTAAGTTATACAAATGTCCACTTTAAGTTTCACTTAAATATCTAAATGCAGCATGAATAATTCTGAGTTTGGCATTAAGTACGTTAGACCTGTGCAACACAGCCTTCAAATCGCTTCATATCAGAAAATGCTTCTTTTGTCCCTCTTTTTTTGTTTCCTTTTTATCCATTTTATAATTTTTTATTTATTTAATTCTCATTTTTCTTTTCTAGTGTCCTTTTTGTAACCTGTCCTTCAGTCCAAGAAGAAATGGAGGCTACCTGTTAGAAGTCCTCTCTGCATAGGTTACTGTAGTGTCGTGTGGCAAACTTATAATGGGCTGATGGTTTGTTTGAAGACAGGGTGGCTGTAGATGGAATGTTGGTGTCGACGTCGAGTTGTATCTGCGATGAGTTTTCACTATAGCTGCCCCTCGATTGATGAAAGAATGACAAGTTTGGGTGGTCTCGACGGGTGTGTTTATTGTTCCAACACCGTGAAAACTCACTCCGCGTATCGAGGGTGCTAAAGGGCTGCATAACCAACTTGAACCAACAGTCACCGAACCAACAGTCACCGATGGTCACATTTACATATAGGACAGGCACGTGTGGTCTGGTGCAAACACACACACACTGGTGCTCTCTCCCTCTGCTCACTCTGGAGTCTGGCTGTGTGAAATGAGTATTGGTTTGAGGTGAGTGAAGCTAACAGGCTTCAGCTATATATGGATAGGTAACAGGAGGTGTCAAAGTAAAAGTATGCCAAATTACAGGAAGTATCCAAACAAACAACAAAATAAGACAAACAATAAATAAAGAATAAACAGACTTCAAACTAAAGAAATTATTGCAGAACCAACTGTCACTGGCAATTACAATTTGTATCATATTTTGTGTAATTATATAATACTGTTACATATGGAGATCTAAGGGTGGCAGCGGGGGCAGTGCCTTTTGAGTGTACAGGGTTTCATGAGGGCCCAGGTAGGGCCGGGCATTCATTTTCAGGCCTGTTGAGAACTCTAGTTTGCGGCAGGCCTGTCTAGAGTTTAAATGGACAGGTATCAGTCAACAGGCCCGTCTAGTTTAAATGGACAGGTATCAGTCAACAGGCCCGTCTAGAGTTTAAATGGACAGGTATCAGTCAACAGGCCCGTCTAGAGTTTAAATGGACAGGTATCAGTCAACAGGCCCGTCTAGAGTTTAAATGGACAGGTATCAGTCAACAGGCCCCGTCTAGAGCATAGACTGTAAAAAAATATGGACAAAGCGTTCCGCGGGTCTAACGTGAACGTAAAATGAAGCCTGTCAGTCCTTGCAATGGAAGTCGCCATCTTTCTAGATCCGTTTTGGCCCAGTTCAGGCCAGCTGGCCCATTGGCTGGCCCAGACAACGAGGCGGGACTTCCCCCTTCTTCTTCGTTGGTTTTTATTTTGACTCGAGTGGGTGGGGGATCCCGTTCATAGACTGTAACGGTAGTCACGCCCCTCAGAACATGCGCAACTTTATGGTCATTTTTTTAATAAATGGGACCATAATTTTCCAAAAAGAATATTATGACATTAGAAATGAGACTTTAAACTAGTGACTGGAAGCAAAAAGTATTCATGACCATGTTTATTAAGGTAATACAGTCTAGGTGAAGTTGGGCCCAAATACATGGACTTCTATGGGGCTATGGGTTTTTCTGGGTCCAGTGACAGCGCCACAACAGGCCATTATATGAACTTTCATTTCCTTAGTGGCTTCACAAAATATCCGTCTGACTGCCCCCCTGGTCTAGAGTTTAAATGGACAGGTATCAGTCAACAGGCCCATCTAGAGTTTAAATGGACAGGTATCAGTCAAAAGGGAGACATCGAAGAGGTTGGATGGATGGGGAAGGATCAAGATATGGAATGTCAGAACAGGTTCTCACATATATCCATATATGGAGATCTAAGGCCAATATTGATGACATCAGAGATCTCCATATATGGGCTTAATTGCGACAGCAGGTCATGCATTTACTAAGAGATCAGGGATTTCCATCCCTGATGTGACGTCATGTGATGTCACGAGTCCTGCAGGGCACCATATATGGGGCTTTCCCCAGGTATGGGGAATTTGAGTGATACACCGACTGCCTGACGGACAAAAATGTACCATTTCATAGCGACCTATTATGAGCTATGTTGGAGCAAGAAAAGAGAATAAGGTCCACTGGACTCAATCATGTATTTCCTCACCTCAGTGGACATGAGGTTTCTTCATCAGACAGACGTCTGTGTAACTGCTCCTAAACCATCTTCATCTGGTGCAGGAATAGGACGACGTCCCAACTGATATCACGAGGGCTTTTTATTTGAACCAAGCCACGTGGAAAAACTGCAAAGAAATCAGATAATATGTTTTAACCACAATGAATTATTACCACATGAAATTATGATGAATGCCCTCGTCAGTCAGCCATGCTGTCTTTTTTTAAATGTCCATGAATTGTCCATATTCTCACAAACAAATAGATAGAATGACAATATAACTTTTACAGACACAAAACTAAACAACTGGGAACATACCGTATGCGCCTTCTGCCTTCACAGACTTTTAGGAGTTCAGTTAAGTTGTTGTTCTTTTTTATATTATTACTTGCGCAAGCAGAGCGCGCAAGTAATCGTTTCGCTTGGTCTCTTCGAAGTGAAGCCAAGTTTTCTTCAACGGTAAATCTGTGCCTGGTTTGCTGGGACTAGTTACAACATTACGTCATCCTTGAGAGAGTACATGGTGTGTATATGACGTAATGTTACAAGTTACAAGTTACAAGTTACAACATTACGTCATATACACACCATGTACTCTCTCAAGGATGACGTAATGTTGTAACTAGTCCCAGCAAACCAGGCACAGATTTACCGTTGAAGAAAACTTGGCTTCACTTTTTGGAACCAAGTAACCACAGTATACTGCTAATCAAATTACAACTACATACTCTGTATGTAGTTACTTGCGCAAGCAGAGCGCGCAAGTAATCATTTCGCTTGGTCTCTTCGAAGTGAAGCCAAGTTTTCTTCAACCGTAAGTCTGTGCCTGGTTTGCTGGGACCAGTTACAACATTACGTCATCCTTGAGAGAGTACATGGTGTGTATATGACGTAATGTTACAAGTTACAAGTTACAAGTTACAACATTACGTCATATACACACCATGTACTCTCTCAAGGATGACGTAATGTTGTAACTGGTCCCAGCAAACCAGGCACAGACTTACGGTTGAAAAAAACTTGGCTTCACTTTTTGGAACCAAGTAACCACAGTATACTGCTAATCAAATTACAACTACATACTCTGTATGTAGTTGTAATGTGATTTGTAATTTGTAAATCTGTGCCTGGTCTGCTGGGACCAGACTACACAGATGACCATATCTCTTACGTCATCACTGAGAGCTAGTCATACATATACACACCATGTACTCTGGTCCCAGTTCTCAACGATGACGTAATGTTGTAACTGGTCCCAGCAAACCAGGCACAGACTTACGGTTGAAAAAAACTTGGCTTCACTTTTTGGAACCAAGTAACCACGGTATACTGCTAATCAAATTACAACTACATACTCTGTATGTATAAACTGAATTAAACACATTTCTCAAGAAAATGGTAAAGTATCTATCCTTTCCGACTTCCACAATTATGATAATAGGAGATTTCAATGAAGACCATTATACTGAAAAAGATATAAATATAAAGACCTTCATGTCAAGATTAGGCTTTAAACAATTAAATACAAATCCAACTACAGATTTCGGAAGTATTTTAGATCATGTATATTTCAACAAATTTGAAAGTATTATTACAGAAATTGAAGTTAGAGACACATATTACTCTGATCATGATTTAGTATTAATATCACTATAGTACAAAATGAAAATTTTTCATCATTTTTGAAGATTTGAAAAAAATGACGAAATGACAAAAACGATGGGTTATAGCCCATGTTTTTTGAAATTTTGAAAAAAAAAGTTAGCCTCGTTTCTCATCATTTTGGACCATGGGCTATAGCCCATATCGTACGGCCTACTATAGCGCGCCGTTTTTCATCATTTTTGAAGATTTGAAAAAAATGACAATTTACAATAAGTAATAAAATAATTATACTGTATAATATATTTTAATTCAGTTTATATACCTTTTTTTTCATCACATATCAATGATTCATTTTTCTGTAAAAAAGTAGTTAGGTAGCAAATAGTTACACGTAATGATTATACATTTCAAACGTTCCTTCACAGAGATACTGAGATGTGATACTTTCCAGCGGTCGAAAGTACTTGCGCGCTCTGCTTGCGCACTAGTAGGCCATTTATGGCCTACTAGTGTGCAACAAGCAAGTATGCACTCGGCAGAGTGCAGTTCTAGTTGTCTTTCGTATCTTTTGTGGAGACTCTCTAACATGAAAGAGCTCCTCTCTTCACCTCTGCTCTGTTTGTTCTGCCCAAACGTGCCCAAACCCAACAGGTGATTGAAATGAGGTGATTAGCTGCTTACAGTAGGTGAGCCTAATTCAACCTGCCCATGAAACAGACAGAGCACAAATACAGAGCACAGTAGATGGCACTATCTCACCATACAATACATACACCATACAAATACCGAAATATAGGAGTTTGTTGCCCCCCAAAAAAAAATACAATTTACAATATGCATTTTCAGAAAAATAAGCTAAATTAAATATTACAGCATACCCATAACTGGGACAGCTACAGTCTGTCTGATGAAGAAACGTGCACGTCCACTGTGGGGAGAAAATAAATGATTGAGTTTGGAGCTCAAGTCCAGCGTCCAGCGGACCTTATTCTCTCTTCTATTATTTACCTGGGCTGCAGAACCTGGCGTTTATAGTTAGTGGATGTGCGTTCTATGTTATTCTCTTTCTTTAGTCTGTGTGTGGAGCAAAGCCACTCATGCTAACACGTGGTGTGGCATGCAATGCAGCCTTTAATATTATGAGTGAGTGACAAAACCATTTGCTTTGTGCTTCTTTTGGTCTTAAAATAAATTAGGCTCATAATAATCATCGTAAATGTACATTACATATTGTAAATAAGTACATTATGCACAACTTTGAACACGTATATACTTTGAACTGTATGATCATTTCATTTGATCCGTGACTGTCTGTCTGTAGACGTCTTCTTCTGTCTGAAAGACACTCCCCTGAAAGGTCATTTCCTGATCCTTTCCATTACGTGCTTTGTCTTCCCCTCGAACGTTGCCAGGGCTGCCTCCTCTGTTCAGTTCAACTCTTTCTTCAAAGTCCAAAGGTTTCACTTTCATTCAACAAATAACTCCTTAAAATGTTACGGGCACCATCACCGAGACACCAGCTATGTACTGTATATACAGTATGTGGTGTGGAACAGTTACATCACTAGGACTTCTATGTATGTTCGTTTTGTCATAGCAACCGTTCTAATCTTCTACATAATAATATTTTGTTCTCTCAATGAAAATTATGGCAAATTAACATTAAAACACTTTTTGACATCGATTCTCGCATTTGTGTGCACGCCAGACAGTGTTTTATTCAATGTATGAATATTAGATTTTTATTTTAATCTGACACACGCCCTCCTCTCCTCCCCCCTTTTAATTTGTCTAAAATAGAAGTCCAAAGTGCAATAGGAATAGGTTTATATAGGACGACAGGGGAGAGGCTGATAAAATGAGTAGCCTCCTATGACGACATAGTGATGACATCAAGTATCTCCATAGATGGATATAAAGATAGAGAGCTCTCCTTAAATGGGACACAGACAGACAGAAACAGACATTGTTGGATTTTCTAATCCACCAGTTCCCACTCAGCACGACAAACAGATTGATGACACACATGTCATCAATCTTCTTATTTTTACTCGGTGGCGCGCTATGAGCTTGTAGATCTGCTATTTTTCAATAGCTAAAGCATAACATGATGCTAACACCAAAATGGGTTCCCGTTCAGAATGGGTTAAATATACAGTATGCTGTGAACAAGAAGCCACCTTTTCCCAGGCATTCATGGAGCAGCAGTGTCTTACCTGCCGAGCGTTTCGTCGTCGTTTTCCCCATTCACCCCTCCTAGTACGTAGATCTTTCCATCCACCACAACCGCGCTGTGCCCAGAGAAGCGTCTCTCTTGCATGTGGGCGCACACGGTCCATTGATTGGTCTCAGGGTCGTAACATTCCATCGTGTTTAACCCCCAGTTTACGTCATCGCCGTCGATCCCACCTACAGATTAAAAACAAATCCAATACAGAAATGTGGACCATCTGAAAAGTATGTTAATTTATGCACTCAATACTGGTCGGGGCTACTTTTAAACACATCATTTCATCAATGGGGCGTGGCATGGAGGTGATCAGCCTGTGCCACTGTTGGTGTTATGGAAGCCCAGATTTGCTTTGATAGCAGCTGTAAACCCATTTGTATTGTTGAATCTAGTGTCTCACACCTTCCTTGTGACAATAAAAGATAGATTCTCTGTGGGGTTCAGGTCAGGTCAGTTAAGCACAGTAATACCATGTGGTCAGTACACCAATTATTAGTAGTTTTGGCTCTGTGGACCAACCCCATGCAGATAACATCAAAATAACCTCAAATCATCACTGTCACACAACCATCTATTAGGATATTTTACAGCACTGTGTACTTCCGTATGTTGACTAGCTTTATGGATATACTGATTTCCATGTGTGGTCTAGCCCTATGGACTATATAGAATGCATGTACTAATAAAAAGTATTTAAAATACTGCTTTGATGCTCGTATTAAGTGGTTTTTATTAACACGTGCATTCCATTGGGCTAGACCACACAAGGACATATGACATCATTAAATTGCGACAGGAGTTCCCCCTATTGAGTGAAACATTATCGATTTATGAAATAAATAAAATATTTAAGGTGTTTTAAATGTTAGATTTTAGTTATAGAGGTCAATTATAATATATTAGGGCATATTTGTCTTATTAGCCAGGGTTCCATTTAAGACATTTTCAGTTGACCATTATGCTATGATCCTGGCAACCAGGCATACCTAATGAACTGGTGGGCGTGTCCACATAAAAACAACATTTTAACAAATACTGTGCACTTTTTTGAAAAGATCACACCTTCTTTTATAACAATAAGACCTGATGATCATGTTTTAGGGTGGAAAAAAATCACGGCACTCCATCTTTAAGCAGAACGAACTCTTACATCTACTAATTTACTTGTGTGTATTGGAGGAATTGGTCAAAAACTAGAAAAACACTGATGTATTCTTTCCACCAGTTGCAATGTGTGAGGACGGGTACCTGTGGTCCTGCGTGGGCGTGCCGTGTTACAGAAGGGCTGGTCTTTGGCCTCAGAGATGAACCTCTGGCAGCCCCGGTGTTCTTTCACCACATCCAGAGACTCAATCACAGTGTGGCGGTAGTAGGAGGGGCTTATGAGAGGCAGACGGAATTGCTCTAGCACCTTAAAGAACACAGAACGGATACAACATTATATATAAAGCATGCATAAAAACCCGGCTCAGGCAACTTGTCACCTCTGTTGGCCCGTCTCTCTGACATCAAAGTCTGGATGACACAGAATTTCCTTCAATTAAACCAGTCAAAAACAGAGATCATTTTATTCGGCCCACCCTACTTCAACTCTCTCATTACACTCACAACTTGGTTCCCTTTCCTCAAATATCACACCTGCAGCCCGTAATTTCGGTGTGATTTTTGACTCTGACCTGACCTTCAATAAACAGATAACAACAGTTGTGCAATCATGCCATTTCCAATTAAGAAATATTGCTAAAATGGCCTCAAGATATACTAAGTTGCCAAAGAATTCCATAGTCTCGCATTCTCTCAAAATGTGGCTCTCAATACGAAGGCATTTCGGTTGGCACCCGGGTTCTGTGCGCGCACCACTGGTCGCTAACCATGCTTTTTTACCGTCCCTCTCTGACTCATTATTTAAAGTGTGGCATAGAAATGGTATTCACTCCTTCAAAGATCTTTATATTGATGGGTTATTTCCGACCTTTGAACAAAAACGACGCAAATTCAATTTACCCCAGTCACATTTCTTTAGATTTCTACAGATACATGTTTTAACACAACACACTGCTTCATTTCCAAACATACCTCCCAACTCATCAATGGAATCTATATTTCTACCTGACCCATTGCTCAAGGGAGGCGTTTCTATTATTTATAATTCTCTCTCATGTTTAGATAATAATGCCTCCTTGGAGTATTTAAAAACTTGGGAAAACGACTTAGGAATATCTATCACTGACGAGCAATGGTCTACATCTCAAAGGTTTGTGCACTCTTCTTCAGTATGTGCCAGGCACGGTCTTATACAGTTTAAAATATTACACAGGTTACATTTGTCAAAGGAAAAACTCAACAGAATGTATCCAAATGTGAATCCAGCCTGCGACAGATGTGGCCAGTCGCCGGCCACTCTAGCTCATATGTTCTGGCATTGCACTAAACTAAGATCATATTGGCAAAGTATTTTTAAATCACTGTCAGACATTGTTGGAAGACCTTTTGACCCGGATCCACTGACAGCGGTTCTGGGAGTCAGGGGGCCCGCGGGTCAAACTGTCTACTTTACAATATAACATGGTAAAATATGTGACTCTACTGGCTCGCAGACTGATACTGTTGAATTGGAAACAAGCACAGGTTCCGACTCACACTTCACTTATGAGAGATGTTATGCACTACTTACAATTGGAAAAGATTAAGTTTGAATTGAGAGGGAGTGAAGATAGATTCTACCTGACATGGCAACCCTTCATTGAATATTTAAATAGGTGCACGCTATAACCCCTCCTACACAATAGATAGCACAATAGAAGATTGGAAAGAAAGAAAAGGAAAAAAAGGAACCGAGTGTTTTTTCTTAATTTTATTTTTTCTTATTTAAAAAAAGAATGTCTGTAATTCATTTAATTTACAACAACATGTTGGAAAAGTTTGAGAGTAAGAGTGTCTGTCCTGTTGTCTTTGTTTTGTTTGTCTGTTCACACTTCATCATCACTTCGTCATTGTTTAACTGTTTTTTGTTTTTTCATGCTTATCACATTTATATGTCTTTTTTATTATGTATTGTATGTGGAACATTTACATTGCCTGTTATTCTTTTCATTTTATTTAACTGAATTACTTATTTATCATTGTCGATAATATTCTGAAATTGTCATACAAAAAATGCCTAATAAAAACAGTATTAAAAAAAAGAAATCAAGCCCTTCCTGTCACCCCCGGACATGGAGATAGTCATACATGCCCTCATTTCATCATGCCTCGACTACTGCAATTCCCTCTAGCAATTCCCGGCCTTAGCAAGAAAACCACATCCCGCCTACAGTTAATTCAAAATTCTGCTGCCCGTTCTGCTCACCAATACAAAGAAACGAGACCATATTACACCCGTACTTGCGACTCTGCACTGGCTGAGCCAGTGAGCGCCAGATGCGACTTTAAAGTTTTACTTTTCACTACCTACCTACATCCTGGAAATGCTGTCCCCACCTAAATCTAAACGCACCCTCAGATCTTCAGATAAGGCCCTACTAGAGATCCCTAGGACGAACCTAGTCACCAGAGGTGGTCGGGCCTTCTCCGCCCGGGCACCCAGACTATGGAATGCTCTACCGGTGCATGTAAGACTAGCACCATCTGTGCCTGTTTTTAAGTCACTTTTGAAAACTCACCTTTACACAGAATGTTTTATATTCTGCTTTATATAGGAGATTGCTCATTTTTTAACTGCTGCTATGTTGTCTTCTTTTCTTTATGTTTCTAGTTTTTAAACTGCCCTTGATTATGATTTGCCATATGTTATTTGTGTTTTTTAACCTTGTACTGCACAGCACTTTGGAACCTTGCTCTGAAAGGTGCTATATAAATAAAGTTCATTATCATAGTAAAACAAAAAAGTCCATATGAAGTTCCTTTCAATGTATTGATGTTTCGGACCGCTGGCCCTCATCAGAATGAACAAATGTTGTGTCTAACAAGGTGACAACAAAAAAATGACTGACCTTCTCAAAGTTCTGCCTGCGAGTAGGACATTTGTCTAACCACAGCATGGCAGCTTCAAACACCATGTCCTCCTTGGGCACATTGAGACGGTTACTGGAGAGAATCTCTGTCAGTTCTTCAAACACCATGTCCTCCTTGGGCACATTGAGACGGTTACTGGAGAGAATCTCTGTCAGTTCTTCCACAGAGAGAGACAGGAACTCTTCCTGTTGGTAGAACAAAACAAATACAGTAGATAAGCTGACGGATTAAATAAAACCCTGTTCCCTTACTTACTACTGAAGTAACCTTTTCTCCACTTAAGTCTCACTGTTGGTAGATGGTTTGTTTATTGAAACGGACAATATGACTATAGCTTAAGTTATTAATATATTAAATGAATCCATTCATTGAGCAATGATCTTGCGAAGACAGGTTGAGTAACAGAAATAAAACTTAGGTTTTTTGCGCAAAAGCCTACAAACATACAAACAAACAAACTTGGAAATAATGTATGATCCCTCAATCACTGACCTGCTGGTATATGTAACTGAAATAATGTATGATCCCTCAATCACTGACCTGCTGGTATACTGTATGTAACTGAAGTGTTCCAGAATATAATCCATGCTGTGTTCTGCCAACATTTCACAGCATTGGGCCTCAGCTACTTACTGTATATCCATGTGACGCTTCAAGTATTCACAGCAGGTCTCTCCAATAGCCATGACATCCAACATGTTTGATGCTACTAGTAGGGCCTAGACCAAACAAAAGTAAACATTTATACAATTTTTTAATCAACAATGTACAGCAGTAGGACAAACATGTAGACATTATGAATAAGATTTATAATGATAATAATAATTCACCTGCACATTTGCAGCGGAGATAGACACCTCTGAAGTATAGGCGTAGTTCACCAACATTCCAAACACCGAAGGTTCCACAGCACTGATGGTCACCTTTTCCTGTGTGGCCTCCACCATGCCAGACGTAAACATTGCCTGCCCTGTACGGGTTTGAAAAGGTGAAAGGTTGGCTCGGGGGGTGTTCATGGGTTAGGCTTTTATTTACAGTGAGCAGGCTGGATAATATAGCGATTCATGTGAAAGCCAAGGCAGAATCGTGTACCTCAAAATAAGGGCTGAAGGAGGCCAGCACATAGCGATGGCAGGGGAACTCCTGCACCCCCGCAGCACAGAACCACATCACACAAGGCCCTGTTGAGGCCCTCCAACACCTTGTTGGGATGGGTGCGCTCCACATGCACCAAAGTGTCCGGTGAGGATATCGATGCACTGGTGCCACCCCCCTGAAGTGCAACAACAGTATCCAGAGGGAGTCAGACAAATAAATATATTAATCTGTGAATAATGTGGCTTGAAAACTCTGCATGCACCTTGTGAAACATCATATTGTCCCTTATATACTGCCTCAGCGACTGTTTAATGTGTTCTTATTGGTTTTCCAGCATGTTGACCTGGCTAGGTATATCTAGTTTCATCAATCCCCCTTCTCAATCTTCCCAAATGTGAATCTCCATTTTCCTCTGCAAGAATTGAGATCATTCTCTTTTTTTTCATGGAAATATTTGTCTTTAGTCTGTATAGTTGCTGAACATTACTACATTCAAAATGTGGCTCCTGGATCCAACTATAGTGTGGTTTTAAAGTTAAACAGACAACATCAAAGTGCTTGACTTAAGACTCTCTCTTGTAGAAAAAACATAAAGAGTAACTCAAATGAATTGGCCAGCTGCCCGATTCTGGCTCAAATGCATTATAAGATCGCATAGGTGTCAATCTAGCGCAAACCTTTAAAAAAAACAAGTCTCCTCCTAAAATGTAGGCAAAGGCGGTGATCACACTGAAATGCTTCAGGGCAGGTGCTTCATAAAAACACCTCGAAAACTAAGCAGACAAATAATACAGTGTATACTGTACAGTCAGTATACAGTACAGACAGCTACTTTGTCAAGAAATTACGTGCAGGTGATTATTTTTCTAAGTGCTGGAGTTTGGAACGAGTGCTTCCAAACTGCAAAGAATCACCTGCAGAGGATGTCTTGACAGAAAGTAGCTCATAACATGTCTACGGTGGACACTTTTATGAAAAACAAGCTCGGCAGATTGAAAGAGGATAATTCAAGCTTGGACTGCAGCTGCAATGTTGGTGAGTTTAACGTCGTTTAAGACAAGCAGATCGCAAACCAAATTGGATGAGTGGGGAGTCAATGGAGGGTATAGCAACTCTAGATTCATCCCATTATAAAACAAATCTAGTTGCAAATTGCGGCTAGCTAGAGTGAGACTACAGTACAAGTGGCCACTGCCCACTACAGACAGGCAGCCGCCCGTCAACAAATGCTCCTAAAATAAACAATATTTGCTTTCAGAGTCAGACGTTTTTCAACAAATAAACCAACAAACCTTTTTTATTCAGTTTCTCGCGTGGTTCCCCCTCAACTCTCTCTCTTTCCGCCCTGTGTGACCCCACACAAGGCATTCCACTGTGAACTAACACTGCCACCTATTGGCAGGTGGTGGAAACTATGGATGTAAACACCTATGTGACTTAAACAGGTATACGTAGGATACACAGGTAATGTCAAACACAATCCTTGTAGGTACTACAATTACGCTCAAATATTATGAGACTGAGACTTATATATATATATATTTGACCAATATTACCAGTTTGGCAACTTTGGCATGTAGGCCTACTCATTTATTTTCATGAAATGAACTATAATTATTGTATCTCCAACTAAAAGAATCCCATAAGTGATATTCACAGATTTTATTAAGCTAATATATACCTTTTTTTAATAGTCGTACTTACAAGGCGACTGTTTTACTTTTTTGAGTGCAGTGTTACTATTCAGTATGACCCCTGGTAACCATAGAGTTATACTGTGTCCCTCCGTCAGACTAAATCGGAGACGAAAACCACCACAAAAGTCTCAATTTACTGCTTTCCTTTTCCTCGCAAAACAACAAAGCTGCTGCTCTCCCAAATCTGGCTGTGACGTCTGCCTGTCTGTCTGACAGGCCGTCTGCCTGTCTGTCTGACAGGCCGTCTGCCTGTCTGTCTGACAGGCCGTCTGCCCCACATACTGTCTGTCTGACAGGCCGTCTGCCTGTCTGTCTGACAGGCCGTCTGCCCTACATACTGTCTGTCTGACAGGCCGTCTGCCTGTCTGTCTGACAGGCCGTCTGCCCCACATACTGTCTGTCTGACAGGCCGTCTGCCTGTCTGTCTGACAGGCCGTCTGCCTGTCTGTCTGACAGGCCGTCTGCCCCACGCTGAATACTATCGCCATTTTATTTCATTGTGTCAACTAAATCTTAACCCATTCTGGGCGGGAACCCCTTTTGGTGTTTTAACTAAGCATTATGTTATACTTTAGCTATTGAAAAATAGCAGATCTGCTATTTTTGAAAAATCGTAAAAATGCGGCACAATTCTTTGAATATATATTCTTTCAGAGCGAACGTTTTTTCTATTTTGACGCCAGGCCTAAATGGGTTAATTGCAAACTAGATTCAACATACTCAACCCTGCACACATTCTAAATATGCCCCCGAAATATTATACTGAGCAAATGGACTGTTTTACCACCTTCAATAATAATGATAATATTCTTTATTGTCTCCACATCATATATTCTCTTTGTCATGGACACTTGTACAAAACATGAATAATTCTACTCGAGTTGGAAGCATTAAGAGACCCATTTTAACCCTCAATGGCTTAGTTTCTGAAAAATAACGTCATTGTAAAAAGATTCACGCGTTTAGATATTCTATTTACAATGAGATGCGGACGGGAGCTGGTGCCACTTGGACCCGGGCGTAACGTAGCACTACAAAGTGACCCGCACTACAAAATGACCCGGACGTAACGTAGCACTACAAAATGACCCGGACGTAACGCAGCACTACAAAATGACCCGGACGTAACGCAGCACTACAAAATGACCCGGACGTAACGTAGGACTACAGAATGACCCGGACGTAACGTAGCACTACAAAATGACCCGGACGTAACGCAGCACTACAAAATGACCCGGACGTAACGCAGCACTACAAAATGACCCGGACGTAACGTAGGACTACAGAATGACCCGGACGTAACGTAGCACTACAAAATGACCCGGACGTAACGCAGCACTACAAAATGACCCGGACGTAACGCAGCACTACAAAATGACCCGGACGTAACGCAGCACTACAAAATGACCCGGACGTAACGCAGCACTACAAAATGACCCGGACGTAACGCAGCACTACAAAATGACCCGGACGTAACATAGCACTACAAAATGACCCGGACGTAACGTAGCACTACAAAATGACACGGACGTAACATAGCACTACAAAATGACCCGGACGTAACGTAGCACTAGAAAATGACCCGGACGTAACGCAGCACTACAAAATGACCCGGACGTAACATAGCACTACAAAATGACCCGGACGTAACGTAGCACTACAAAATGACACGGACGTAACGTAGCACTACAAAATGACCCGGACGTAACGCAGCACTACAAAATGACCCGGACGTAACGCAGCACTACAAAATGACCCGGACGTAACGCAGCACTACAAAATGACCCGGACGTAACGCAGCACTACAAAATGACCCGGACGTAACGCAGCACTACAAAATGACCATATCGTACGGCATACTATGGCACGCCGTTTTTCATCATTTTTGAGGATTTGAAAAAATTTAAAAATTAAAAAAACGGTGGGTTATAGCCCATGTTTTTTGAAATTTTGAAAAAAATAGTTAGCCTCGTTTCTCATCATTTTGGACCGTGGGCTATAGCCCATATCGTACGGCATACTATGGCACGCCGTTTTTCATCATTTTTAAAGATTTGAAAAAAATGAAAAATGAAAAAAACGGTGGGTTATAGCCCATGTTTTTTGAAATTTTGAAAAAAAAAGTTAGCCTCGTTTCTCATCATTTTGGACCGTGGGCTATAGCCCATATCGTACGGCATACTATGGCACGCCGTTTTTCATCATTTTTAAAGATTTGAAAAAAATGAAAAATGAAAAAAACGGTGGGTTATAGCCCATGTTTTTTTAAATTTTGAAAAAAAAAGTTAGCCTCGTTTCTCATCATTTTGGACCGTGGGCTATAGCCCATATCGTACGGCATACGGCACGCCGTTTTTCATCATTTTTGAGGATTTGAAAAAAATGAAAAATTAAAAAAACGGTGGGTTATAGCCCATGTTTTTTGAAATTTTGAAAAAAATAGTTAGCCTCGTTTCTCATCATTTTGGACCGTGGGCTATAGCCCATATCGTACGGCATACTATGGCACGCCGTTTTTCATCATTTTTGAGGATTTGAAAAAAATTAAAAATAAAAAAAACGGTGGGTTATAGCCCATGTTTTTTGAAATTTTGAAAAAAAAAGTTAGCCTCGTTTCTCATCATTTTGGACCGTGGGCTATAGCCCATATCGTACGGCATACTATGGCACGCCGTTTTTCATCATTTTTGAGGATTTGAAAAAAATGAAAAATGAAAAAAACGGTGGGTTATAGCCCATGTTTTTTGAAATTTTGAAAAAAAAAGTTAGCCTCGTTTCTCATCATTTTGGACCGTGGGCTATAGCCCATATCGTACGGCATACTATGGCACGCCGTTTTTCATCATTTTTGAGGATTTGAAAAAAATGAAAAATGAAAAAAACGGTGGGTTATAGCCCATGTTTTTTGAAATTTTGAAAAAAATAGTTAGCCTCGTTTCTCATCATTTTGGACCGTGGGCTATAGCCCATATCGTACGGCATACTATGGCACGCCGTTTTTCATCATTTTTGAGGATTTAAAAAAAATGAAAAATGAAAAAAACGGTGGGTTATAGCCCATGTTTTTTGAAATTTTGAAAAAAAAAGTTAGCCTCGTTTCTCATCATTTTGGACAGTGGGCTATAGCCCATATCGTACGGCATACTATGGCACGCCGTTTTTCATCATTTTTGAGGATTTGAAAAAAATGAAAAATGAAAAAAACGGTGGGTTATAGCCCATGTTTTTTGAAATTTTGAAAAAAATAGTTAGCCTCGTTTCTCATCATTTTGGACCGTGGGCTATAGCCCATATCGTACGGCATACTATGGCACGCCGTTTTTCATCATTTTTGAGGATTTGAAAAAAATGAAAAATGAAAAAAACGGTGGGTTATAGCCCATGTTTTTTGAAATTTTGAAAAAAATAGTTAGCCTCGTTTCTCATCATTTTGGACCGTGGGCTATAGCCCATATCGTACGGCATACTTTTCAAAAAACATGGGCTATAACCCACCGTTTTTTTCATTTTTAATTTTTTTCAAATGCTCAAAAATGATGAAAAACGGCGTGCCATAGTATGCCGTACGATATGGGCTATAGCCCATGGTCCAAAATGATGAGAAACGAGGCTAACTTTTTTTTTCAAAATTTCAAAAACATGGGCTATAACCCATCGTTTTTGTCATTTCGTCATTTTTTTCAAATCCTCAAAAATGATGAAAAACCGCGTGCTATAGTATGCCGTACGATATGGGCTACAGCCCATGGTCCAAAATGATGAGAAACGAGGCTAACTTTTTTTTTCAAAATTTCAAAAAACATGGGCTATAACCCATCGTTTTTGTAATTTCGTAATTTTTTTCAAATCCTCAAAAATGATGAAAAACGGCGCGCTATAGTATGCCGTTTTATAGTATGCCGTTTAAAAAAAAAAGAATAGTAGATCTACAAGCTCGAATGCCGCACTACGAGCTTGTAGATCTGCTATTTTTTTCAATAGCTAAAAGTATAACATAATGCTTTAAAAAACACCAAAAAAAGGGGGTTCCCTCCCGTGCGCCCAGAGCGGGTTAAGGTTGCCCCGGCGCTGAAAGAGACGGTCTCTAAGACGCCTCCTCTAAGCTGGCGTAGAGACACGCCCACCGGCCCATTGTCCGTGGCCCAGAGGAGCGCTTGGTATTCGGCCCATTGTCCGTGCCCCAGAGGAGCGCTTGGTATTCGGCCCATTGTCCGTGCCCCAGAGGAGCGCTTGGTATTCGCGGCACAGAGCGAGCGGTCTCTGCGTCTCTGCGTTGCGGGAGGAATCCAGCCCACTGCCGTTTCCATTCTCTCTCCCTCAGCCTTCCCAACTCAATCCCAGATCCATGCCCACCCCCCCCTCCCCCTCCCCTCCCCTCAGTCAGAACCCATTCCTCTTTTTACTGGCGATCGCCCCCAAGGACATCTTGTTCTACTTATATCCTCACAATATGGGAGTGTTCCAACAACGCTGTGAAAAACCCTCTCACTACTGTACGTTTAGAACCCGAACACACAGGAAGGAAACCCTCCATACGTTTCCTTCCTGTTTACCTACCTACCTGTCTGTTTACCTACCTACCTATACCTACCTACCTACCTGTCTGTTTACCTACCTGCCTACCTACCTACCTGTTTACCTACCTCCCTACCTACCTACCTACCTGTCTGTCTGTTTAACTACCTTCCTACCTACCTGTCTGTCTGTTTACCTACCTGTCTGTTTACCTACCTACCTACCTATACCTACCTACCTGTCTGTTTACCTACCTACCTATACCTACCTACCTGTCTGTTTACCTACCTGTCTGTCTGTTTACCTACCTACCTGTCTGTCTGTCTGTTTACCTACCTACCTGCCTACCTACCTGTTTACCTATCTACCTACCTACCTGTCTGTTTACCTACCTGCCTACCTACCTGTTTACCTACCTACCTACCTGTCTGTTTACCTACCTGCCTACCTACCTGTTTACCTACCTACCTACCTGTCTGTTTACCTACCTGCCTACCTACCTGTTTACCTACCTACCTGTCTGTTTACCTACCTGCCTACCTACCTGTTTACCTACCTACCTACCTGTCTGTTTACCTACCTGCCTACCTACCTGTTTACCTACCTACCTACCTGTCTGTTTACCTACCTGTTTACCTACCTGTCTATCTGCCTGCTTATCTAGTACCTGTAATTGTGGTAGGAAGAGACGACTGAAGAAGGCGTTTTCTCGACACACACACACACACACACACACACACACACACACACACACACACACACACACACACGCACACACACACCCCTCCGCCCGCAACAAGGAATCCTCATCAAAGACGCGGGCGAGACGCATCTCACCTGTTTCCTCATGAAAAGAGCTCTTTCATATCAGGGGCCGCAGCTGGTTTGTGTCCGAAGCTCCGAGCCTTGATTAGAAGGCTGTGTGGGCGTAAGGGAGGGGAGGAGAGGAGAGGAGAGGAGAGGAGAGGAGAGGGGAGGGGAGGGGAGGGGAGGGGAGGAGAGGAGAGGAGAGGGGAGGGGAGGGGAGGGGAGGGGAGGAGAGGGGAGGGGAGGCCCTTCGCTGCTGCACGCATGCACATTCGCGCGCACACACACATGTACACACACACACACACATGTACACACACACACACACACATATACACACACACACACACACATGTACACACACACATGTACACACACTCTGCTGCCGGTAGTTGAACAGGACACAGACACCTACTGACGGTGATTTATTTCACCACCGTGACATCTGTCCAAAGACATTTGGCACTTGAGGCCCTGAAAGACCTCAGCCCTCCGTGTGTGTGTGTGTGTGTGTGTGTGTGTGTGTGTGTGTGTGCGTGCGTGCGCGCATGAGTAAGTGTGTGTGTGTGTGCGTAAGCGAGTGAGTGCACATGAGCATATGCGTGTGTGTGTGTGTGTGTGTGTGTGTGCGTGCGTGCGTGCGTGTGTCA
This sequence comes from Protomyctophum bolini, assembly GCF_963924005.1. Taxonomy (NCBI): domain Eukaryota; kingdom Metazoa; phylum Chordata; class Actinopteri; order Myctophiformes; family Myctophidae; genus Protomyctophum; species Protomyctophum bolini. The sequence continues at coordinate 46,216 of NW_027665687.1, read as the reverse complement.
TGGTGTTCTGTTTGGGGAAGGAACATGCATTCCGACTACTGTCCATCCGTTAGAATTAGATGTGATTTCTCGTCATCTTGTGGTGCCCCCCCCCCCCCCCCCCCCCTCATTCCCATAACTCTTCATGTTTACGCCGTTTCACAGCCTCCTTAGTGCTTCGTTGCGTCATATTCTGGTTTACAGTCGGGTTTTATTGAGCTGCCAAACGGATGGAACGTTGACATGCACAGAGTGATGGTTCTAAACCCAACGCTTCCTGCTCCCCTGAGCAAGCTTTCTGCTCAGGGGAAGAAACCTGGACTGGAACCAGACTCTAGGGTGGGCGGCGGACATCTGGAGACACAGAGAGAGAGAGAGAGAGAGACAGAGAGAGACAGAGAGAGAGAGAGAGAGACATAGACAGAGAGACAGACAGACAGACAGACCACTAACCTTTCCTAAATGGGTGTGTAACTATATTTCTGACAGCTCATGCACAATTATCATGTTTCTGTAACACATTGTTTTCTCCAGAGGTTCACATACGTTCATCTTTTTCAATTATTTTGTTCCACCTTTTCTTTTTTGGTCATCCCAATAAAAACAACATCTTTATTTAGTAGCATAATAACATATAAACCATAAAAACAACATTAATTTAGTAGTATAATAACTGTAGAAAATTCCCTATAGCTTAATTTATTTGCCTTATTTTGTACAGGCCTATTTTGGGCAACCTCTAGTCATTCTTTAGGACCCAGTTTCCAACTCCAATTCAGGCATCTGTTGGGGCACTCCCTAATGCTACAGGACCCCAGTGTTGTGACTGTGCAGTTCTAAAATGCAGATAGACAGATAAACCTGACCAACAGAATGCGTTCTTGAGGAAGTAAGGCAATAATTGGTGTATAAAGTACAATATAAATTCATGTTGTAACAGTTCATTGTGAAAGATGTCATCTATATGTTGCTTAAAAAGTTCGTTTTTGGCATTAATTAATGTGCTAAATTCTGTGGCTAAGCTAACAGGAGCTACATTGTGGTTATTAATATAACAAATTAAAATCATCATCAAGTAAAATCATGGTAAAAATAAACATCGACTAATCCACTAGAGATTGGTAGTCGACGAAGTCTCCCTTGAGGTTAAGCCATAATGCTTAAGTGGTCACTGTGCGGAAACATCCCTCACAATTCAGGCTTTTCTTTGTTCATCTCGTGGCGGTGTTACTGTGCACGTGTCCCCTTCCTTCACACAGCTGCCTTCCTCTCCGCAGGTGGCGTTCCTGACCATCCAGCGGTGGTATGTGTACGGCTTCACGCTGGTGGCGTTCCTGACCATCCAGCGGTGGTATGTGTACGGCTTCACGCTGGTGGCGCGCTACGAGTGCGACTGTGACCCCTGTCCGCACACGACCGACTGCTTCCTGTCGCGCCCCCACCGAGAAGACCATCTTCATCATCTTCATGCTGGTCTCCATCGTACTCAACGCCATCGAGCTCTTCTGTCTCCATCAAGCGAGGAGGCAAGGACAAAATGCGGAGCAACTACCCCCCAGGGACCCCCCAGGGACCCCCGGCCGGGATGTGGCGTACCACCTTCCGCCCCCCATGTCCTACAACCTGGCCACGGCCGAGAGGGGCAACTCATGCAGCAACTATACAACAAGCAGGTAAGACTGCAAAATACATTCGCTATCGAGACCACCCACCCACCCATGGGGGCCTGGCCCACCCACCCATGGGGGCCTGGCCCACCCACCCATGGGGGCCCTGGCCCACCCACCCATGGGGGGCCCACCTACCCACCCACCCATGGGGGGCCCACCTACCCACCCACCCATGTGGGGCTGGGCCCACCCACCCACCCATGTTGAGGCCTAGCGGCATGTCTCCAACATGTGCAGAAATACCAGCAGGCTTGTTGTGTACAGTAAATAAACACAGATCTGGTCTATTTATACTGGTCCGTTTCCTCTAAACCCTCCCCCTCCTCCGCCGTGTCGCGGCGGTCTCGCTGCCGCCGCGGGTTCCACATGGCGCTGAAACACAGTAACGCGTGACTTACCGTGGCGTCTTCCGGGATGATGGATGTGTTGTTGTGATGAGATATCGTCGCGCTGACGTTTTCTTGATAGCGCGGCGGACATTTCGCCGGCGGGGGGTTTTTTATGGCGGCCCCATAGTTTAGGTTTAACCCATTGTGGGCGGGGACCCCCTTTTGGTGTTATTCATTATGTTATGCTTTAGCTATTTAAAAATAGCAGATCTACAAAGCTCATAGCGCGCCACCGAGTGGGGCGCTATGAGCTTGTAGGTCTGCTATTTTTTTTGAAAAATCGAAGAACGACTGACATATAGAAACATGGCTTTTTCAGAAAACTGTCATTTTCAAACAGACATTTTTTAGAATCTGATCTCAGGTCAGAACGGGTTAAGCCATATCGACCTGAGACCAGATTCGACACAAATCACTCTTCTAAATCTGGGAAGAAAAAACGACGTTTCTATCTCAGTGGTTTCTCAAACTGTTTCATGTGAAGAACCCCGAAATATACACATTATATGTATTTGGCCCGCCGACCCCCATCTGAAAACATGTTGTTCCAGACAGACAACATCCAGATCTACAGTACGAGCTTGTAGATCTGCTATTTCTCAACAGCTAAAGTACAACATAATGCTTAAGGGGTTCCCGCCCAGAAGGGATTAATTTGGTGCAGTAAATCCTTTTAGGAACGTTCGAGTCACGTCCCCCCCCCCACGTCCCCTCGGATGATTGATGTGTCGTTTTGGGACCCTAAACTCCCAGATAATGATGCTTCACTTATAAACTTTTTTGGACATAAATCTTCCTCCCCCCCCCCCTTTCCAACTTCTCCGAAGCCTCTGCTGTGCTCGCACATGCACGCCACGCACATGCACGCACACACACACACGCCACGCACGCACACACACACACACACACACACACACACACACACACACACACACACACATGCACAGGGAACAGAGGAGATGTATAGTTCCACTTGCAATGTCTGAATTACAGCAGTGTTTTCCCAAGCTTGTTCATATCAAGGATCCCCAAATTGACACTCATTAGCCCCGCGGACCCCCATAGGGACCCCCATAAGAAAAGGTATTTTTAAGTGGTGCAACCACTTCTACAACCAGCTCGCAATGTCCGTGTACCTGTTTGTTTGTTTGTTTGTGATGTAGGTGTATGAGCACGAGTGGTGTGCGCATGCGTGAGATTGGAACGACAGAAGTATGTGCGCACGCACCCGCACTTATTTTTTTGTTTTGTTGTGATAGTCCTCTCTACTATAGAGTGTTCTGACCATATAAGGAGTTCCATCCCTGTCCCCAGTTAACCCCTGGGGGTCAAAAACCTTAGGTTTCGTTTTTGACTCTCTATCCTGATTGGACGAAGGCTTAGGTCCCACAGCCTAAAACGAAACCTAAGGTTTTTTGAGTGAAATCACTTACTCTACCTTTAATGACCTTCAATGCAACCCCTCTCAGTGCATTAAAGACCTTCAATGCAACCCCTCTGGTGTAATAATGACCTTCAATGCAACCCCTCTGGTGTAATAATGACCTTCAATGCAACCCCTCTGGTGTAATAGGCCTATTGCTAATATTATAACAGTTACCCTTAAAACTAAGGTCCTGATGGACAGTATATTTGGCCTTGGGTGGGGGGGGGGGGGCTGCATGGGAATGGGGGGGGGGGGGGGCATGACGGACAGGCAGAGACAGTGGACTAGTGTTTTAACCCCACACACACACACACACACACACACACACACACCACCACAAACCAGCCGATCGAGGCACACAGCTTCTCTGTCCTGCATATATATCCCCATGGGGGGGGGGGGGGGAACGCGGAGGGCCCCCAGAGGCCCCGCAACAAATCTCTCAATTGTGTTCCTCCCTCCCCCCCCCCCCCCCCTCCTCCCTGCGCACACCAGAAACAGACCTTATCAGCCCCCCCTCATCCCAACCCTTAAAATAAATATACTAACTCTGCCCATACATTAACATAAATTATCATCGTGTGTATTGGGGCTGTGGTGTGTGTGTGTGTGTGTGTGTGTGTGTGATGCGCGTGATGCGTGTACATGTGTGTGTGTGTGTGCGCGCGTTGCGTGTGTGTGATTATCGTGCGTGTGTATGTGTGTGTGCGTGCGTGTGATCAGCGTGTGTGTGTGTCTGGAAAGTACTTCTACTCCACTACATTTATTTGACAACTTTATTTTTACTACTTTGTAGATTTATATTATTATAACAAAACATAAACATTAAACACTAGAGCCCTGTTCACGCTTTGTGCCGTTTGAAAATAGACAATCTATAAGCTCACAATGCGTTGTGATGCCACGTGAGCTTGTAGATCTGCTATTTTCAAAGTATTTCTGTATACATTTTGAAAACTGGAAATGGTACATTCTGCACAACGAATACTTTACCACTTTAATACTTTACCACTTTAATACTTTACCACTTTAATACTTTACCACAGGTATGCATTCATTATCCATAATGTAATGAATTCTGGAGTATTGATACTTTTACAAAACAAAATGTGGGTACTTTACCCACCCCTGTGCGTCTGTTGTGAAAGACAGTCTGTTGTGACTGTTGTCTGTTGTGAAAGACAGTCTGTTGTGAAAGACAGTCTGTTGTGACTGTTGTCTGTTGTGAAAGACAGTCTGTTGTAAAAGACAGTCTGTTGTGACTGTTGTCTGTTGTGAAAGACAGTCTGTTGTGACTGTTGTCTGTTGTGAAAGACAGTCTGTTGTGAAAGACAGTCTGTTGTGAAAGACAGTCTGTTGTGACTGTTGTCTGTTGTGAAAGACAGTCTGTTGTGACTGTTTTCTGTTGTGAAAGACAGTCTGTTGTGACTGTTGTCTGTTGTGAAAGACAGTCTGTTGTGAAAGACAGTCTGTTGTGACTGTTGTCTGTTGTGAAAGACAGTCTGTTGTGAAAGACAGTCTGTTGTGACTGTTGTCTGTTGTGAAAGACAGTCTGTTGTGACTGTTGTCTGTTGTGAAAGACAGTCTGTTGTGAAAGACAGTCTGTTGTGAAAGACAGTCTGTTGTGAAAGACAGTCTGTTGTGAAAGACAGTCTGTTGTGACTGTTGTCTGTTGTGAAAGACAGTCTGTTGTGAAAGACAGTCTGTTGTGAAAGACAGTCTGTTGTGAAAGACAGTCTGTTGTGAAAGACAGTCTGTTGTGACTGTTGTCTGTTGTGAAAGACAGTCTGTTGTGAAAGACAGTCTGTTGTGAAAGACAGTCTGTTGTGAAAGACAGTCTGTTATGAAAGACAGTCTGTTGTGAAAGACAGTCTGTTGTGAAAGACAGTCTGTTGTGACTGTTGTCTGTTGTGAAAGACAGTCTGTTGTGAAAGACAGTCTGTTGTGAAAGACAGTCTGTTGTGACTGTTGTCTGTTGTGAAAGACAGTCTGTTGTGACTGTTGTCTGTTATGAAAGACAGTCTGTTATGAAAGACAGTCCACTCCAAGGAACAGCAATGTCCGTGTCCTGTTGTCCTCCGCCTATATGTATGTGACGATAACCCATTCTGACCTGAGATCAGATTCACACGAGGTTTCCACTAGACACACACTGGTCTGATTAACCCATTCTGACCTGAGATCAGATTCTAAAAATGTCAGTCGTTCTTCGATTTTTCAAAAATGGCAGACCTACAAGCTCGTAGCGCGCCACTCGGTGGCGCGCTACAAGCTTGTAGATCTGCTATTTTTCAATAGCTAAAGCATGACATGATGCTATAACACCAAAATGGGTTTCCGTTCAGAATGGGAGAGAGAGTTGCCTGCTAATGAGAGAGAGAGGAGGAGGGGGGGAGAGAGGGGAGTTGCACCACTCAGTTCACGCGGGTGTGATTTTTTTTTAAAATATGCATGTAATGAGTCAAAAGGAACATTTGTAGCGTGGATTATCCATCAAAATCATCACTCTCTCTGTGTGTGTGTGTGTGTGTGTGTGTGTGTGTGTGTGTGTGTGTGTGTGCGTGGCTGTCTGCCTGCCTGCCTGTCTGCACGTGTGCGCGAGCGAGCGCAGGAACATTCATGCTCAGGGAGATGATCGGTCCTTCGTCCCCCGAGGGAACCTCGCCAATATTTGTTCAAGTCCCCCGCCCCCCCCCCCCCCCCCCCCCCCCCCAGTGCCAGTGATGTCATTCAGTAAGTTGGGTTTTCCTCCTTCAGTCGTGAAAATGCAGAATTTGGAACAGATTACGCTCTGTTTCCCCCCCGCTCTGTTCCCTTAATAGCTCCCTTCTTGAAGCGTTGCCATCTCTTCCCAGTGAATGGTTTGTGTGCATTTGCGTGTGTGTGCGTGCGTGCATGTATGTGTGCGTGCGTGCGCTGTCTTTATGTTAAGCACGTGCTCTTAGCGCGTCGGTCAGTGGTGGCAGAAAGGCAGAGGTTAAAGGTTAAAGACTCTGCAGATCTCGCTCTATGCAAATACATAGACGGCCTTAATTAACCCATTTAGGCCTGACATCGAATTTATAAAAAAAAAGTCTTCTGAATCCTAACGGTTTTCTGGAAAAAACCCTATGTTTATATATTATAGCAGTGTTGTAATTGGCAGACCCGACCCTCATCTGAAAACATGTTGTTCCAGGGACCCCCCCCCCCCCCTCCCCCGCCCTCAAAACGTTCGCTCTGAAAGAATATATATTCAAAGATTTGCGCCACATTTTCACGATTTTTCAAAAAAATAGCAGCCTCTACATGCTCGTAGTCCTGGGTATGACGTTAAACTGCATCCGACCTGGTGAGGGATGGGCGCTGCCAGGTTTATATGCCCAAGACACACCACATGATGACAGCTACTGCCCCAACGACCCCCCGGGGTTACGGGGTAGGAAGGAAGGACATGCTCGTATAGCGCGGCACTCGGGGTTCCCTCCCAAAATGGGTTCATTCTTGGCCGCTGTTTTGCCCTCGTTATATTGTCGCCTGAGGTCCGGTCGTTAGTTTTTTGACTCCCCTCCCAAAAAAATATCCACTCCGACCATGGAGCCTCACAGGTCTGTGACTCTGAGAGGGCCTTGTGCGCATTATTATTATTATTATTATTATTATTATTTTATTATAAGACATACCAAACTGGGCGTTTGGGAGCCACTGCCACTGCCCTACTCAAAATGAGTTAATAGCACAGGCAGACTCTTCACATACTATAGACTCAGAGCATGTCGGAAAGCATGTCGGAAATGAGTGTCTGAGCTGAAATCGACATGTAAATATGAAATAAATGCTTAAACATGGTCAAAGTCTCCCAGCTCTGCTGAGGTCAAAGACTCCCAGGGTTAGGGTTAAAGGTCAAAGTCTCCCAGCTCTGCTGAGGTCAAAGACTCCCAGGGTTAGGGTTAAAGGTCAAAGTCTCCCAGCTCTGCTGAGGTCAAAGACTTCCAGGGTTAGGGTTAAAGGTCAAAGTCTCCCATGCAGCTCTGCTGAGGTCAAAGACTCCCAGGGTTAGGGTTAAAGGTCAAAGTCTCCCAGCTCTGCTGAGGTCAAAGACTCCCAGGGTTAGGGTTAAAGGTCAAAGTCTCCCAGCTCTGCTGAGGTCAAAGACTCCCAGGGTTAGGGTTAAAGGTCAAAGTCTCCCAGCTCTGCTGAGGTCAAAGACTCCCAGGGTTAGGGTTAAAGGTCAAAGTCTCCCAGCTCTGCTGAGGTCAAAGACTCCCAGGGTTAGGGTTAAAGGTCAAAGTCTCCCAGCTCTGCTGAGGTCAAAGACTCCCAGGGTTAGGGTTAAAGGTCAAAGTCTCCCAGCTCTGCTTGCTGCTAATCTCCTGGTATGAATGACTTCATCAGTTAACCCATTCTGACCGGGCACCCATTTTGGTGTTAGCATCATGTTATGCTTTACCTATTGAAAAATAGCAGATCTACAAGCTCATATCGCGCCACCGAGTGGCGCGATACGAGCTTGTAGGTCTGCTATTTTTGAAAAATTCGAAGAACGACTGACATTTTTAGAATCTGATCTCAGGTCAGAATGGGTTCATCAGACCAGTGTGTGTCCAGTGGAAACCTCGTATGAATCTGATCTCAGGTCAGAATGGGTTAAGAAGATTGTCCGACGGCGCGCGATTATGGACGGCTTTAGATGAATTTGTGCGCGAGCACAAAGAGCCATTTATCGTCTTAGCCCATCCTGGGCGGGAGGAGAACCCCCGTTTGGTGTTTTAAGCATTATGTTGTACTTTAGCTGTTGAAAAATAGCAGATCTACAAGCTCGTAGCGCGGCACAGCTTGTAGGTCTGAAATTTTTTGAGAAATGGTGAAAATGTGGCGCAAATATTTGAATTTATATTCTTTCAGAGCGGAACGTTTTTAACTCAAATATTTGCTTCTGGGAGGGCGGGGGAGTCCCTGGAACTACATATTTTCAGATGGGGGTCGAAGGCCAATTACATACATTTTTGAAAGTCCTTGACATGAAATAGTTTGAGAACGTTTGACACACAAACAGAAACACGAGGGTTTTCAGATCATGTGTAGAATCGTCCTCGGGTCTGAATGGGTTAACGTTGGATTTGGTGTTGAATTGTTATCCGTCGGAGCCACACACTGGGGAGCTGAAGGACTTTGTGGGTCCACGCATGGGCGGGCCTCAAAGTCCTGCACTTTAAGGGGTCCACGCTTGGGCTGGCCTCAAAGTCCTGTACTTTAAGGGGTGGAGGAGAAGGGGGGAAAAGAGATTAATTTGCAGCGGTTGTTCCCCCCAGAATCCCAACGAGTCATGCGTGTTCACATGTACCAAATACACACGCTCTGTTTGGCTCGCTGCCTGTTCTCAATTTAAAAACAATCATCATTGTTGCAGCTGGATTTTAAAGTTAGATCAGATATGAAAGTCCTGTTTTCTTTTCTTTCTTTCTTTCTTTAGTTCTTTTTCTTTTTTTTCTTTGTGCACCATTTGCATCTTTTAAATTATTTCAAGACACTAATGTTGAGAGAGAGACACTCTCGTCTTGAAGGAACGACGACCACAGACAGAAATACAATCTGGGACTTATTTTAGTCTCAATGATGAGCTTTGAGTCTGAATCCTACAAGATGGGGTTAGAAACATCCCTCATACCAACACACTGCTTTCAGCATCCTTGAGGGAGTTCCAGGGGGTCCCCAGCTAACCAAATGATCCTTTAGCCGGGGACCCCCAGTCCTGGAATGTCATCCTTTCAGGGGAAAGGCCATGCACTTGGCCTTTAGTGTGGTCAACTTGGCCTTTAGTGTGGTCAACGTTTTGAGGGCACAAGGACAAGTGCCACCAGGGCATGAAGGCCATCAATTAAAACAATGACTGTAAGTCCCCGGTCATCATTCTTTTAGCTTAAAGGTTAAGGATGATTATTATTATTTTTTATTTCAAGGCGAACATTGGTTCAGAACAGTGCTTCTTAAATAAATAATCACAGCTTTAAATAACAACATATACTGTAAGTATAGCTACTGTTATAATAATGAAATGGCCTAGGACCCTGTCACCCTATATACATTTAATTTAGGGGTCCTTGGAATTAAAATGGCTGAGGATCACTGGATTAAACTGAGTTAATTCACAGAAAATACAATGACAGACAGCCTGCATTCATTTACATATAGCCCTATGTTTCCGTTCTGCCTTGTTTGTTTTTGTTCTGCTATATTGTCACAACTGTGTGATATGTTCCTTGTTTTTAATTTGCTTCTATTGTTTATACTGTGTAAATTGTTCAGCACCTTGTAACGTTGTTTCGAAAGGTGCTTTATAAATTAACATTTACTTACTTACATAACTTTTGAATGAGGGCTTGGTTTAGAAATGCCTATATTTTGTGCTAAAGTAATATATTGAATAACATATAAATGTAGATTTTAAGGCTAGACTGGCATATGGCATTGTAGAGAGGTTAGTGACAGATGAGATCTCTCCATTGTGGGGCTGCAGGACTGAGTCCAGTGTAAAAAGCATTTGTATAATTGTGTGCTTATGAACATTCACCACGTTATGTCCGCATCGATACAGAAATTAATGATTATTTAGCGAGTGACGCGTGGTGTACAGTGAGCGCGCTCTGGTGCTTGGCTAGCGATATTAGCCGTGGCCAGCGTTGGCTGTTTAAACATTTTACTAACGTATAGCAGACGATAGCGTGTTAAACGGTGGAGGAGTCCTGCAGTCTAACGTATAGCAGACGATAGCGTGTTAAATGGTGGAGGAGTCCTGCAGTCTAACGTAGCAGACGATAGCGTGTTAAACGGTGGAGGAGTCCTGCAGTCTAACGTATAGCAGACGATAGCGTGTTAAATGGTGGAGGAGTCCTGCAGTCTAACGTAGCAGACGATAGCGTGTTAAACGGTGGAGGAGTCCTGCAGTCTAACGTAGCAGACGATAGCGTGTTAAATGGTGGAGGAGTCCTGCAGTCTAACGTAGCAGACGATAGCGTGTTAAATGGTGGAGGAGTCCTGCAGTCTAACGTATAGCAGACGATAGCGTGTTAAACGGTGGAGGAGTCCTGCAGTCTAACGTATAGCAGACGATAGCGTGTTAAATGGTGGAGGAGTCCTACAGTCTATGCTGTCGCGTGGTGTCGTGTTGTGAGTTTATATCCATGAAGACGAGTCACGTTGGTCAACACACGGGCTCTGTGTGATAATAATCCTGAAGCAACGCGCGGTCAGTGAGTGAGAGCTGTGTGCGCTAGTAGGCAGCGTGTAGTAGGTAGGTCTCTAGTAGGCAGCGTGTAGTAGGTAGGTCTCTAGTAGGCAGCGTGTAGTAGGTAGGTCTCTAGTAGGCAGCGTGGGGACCCCCCCCCCCCCCCCCCCGCGACACAGTGGGAACCACACTCTCCAACACATGTGCACGGGAGCACCCCCCCCAGGGCCCCCCCCCCCCGCCTCACAGTGGGAACCTCACTCTGCAACACATGTGCACGGGAGCACCCCCCCCAGGCCCCCTCCTCCCAGGGCCCCCAAATCTGCACCACTAATGAGAGAGAATATATGTTGACGGGCCAGAAGTATGTGAGGGGGGGGGGCGGGGGGCAAAAAGGGCCTTTTTTTTGCCTTGAAACGAGTTCCAACCTGCTGGTTGTCGTGGAAACGACCTTTTGATGTTCTTAAAACGAAGAGGAAACCACTGGATCAACCACAGGTCTCCTCCAGGTCTGGATCAACAGGTCTCCTCCAGGTCTGGATCAACAGGTCTCCTCCAGGTCTGGATCAACAGGTCTCCTCCAGGTCTCTTGAGTACATCCACGTATGTTAGCGTCCTCGTGATCGATGCCCGTGTGTTGGTTCCCAGAGCACCAGTTTGCTGGCTGGCAGTTCTTGATGCCTTTGGCAGTGTCCTGCTATAGTCTCATTCTCCTGGCTGCTATTTTCTGGCTCACCCTCGGTGATCCCTCATACAGAGTCATGTTAGTGACATGTACAGTCATGCTGATGTTAAGTACTGCGCGCAGCATTCTGGTGTAGCACCCGTCAAGGGACTTCTGCAGGGTTGGCTTCAGGGTCCAGCATTCACTGCCGTGTAGGAGAACAGACTCCACTGTTGCGTAGAAGAAGCTGAGTTTGATTTGTGGGGGGAGATTGGAGTTCATGCCATTCAGGGCCCTCCATGCAAGTGCCTTCCTCACGTTCAGATCTTGCTCGGTTGAGTTGACCCATGAGCCCAGGTACTTGACTTCCTTCAGCACCGTGCCTCCTGTTGTTGTGAGAGGTGGATGTTCCGGTGAGATGTTGTAGGTGACAACCTCAGTTTTCTTGGCATTTAGCCTAAGGCCAACTTTGGCACACTCCAGCTCCACTCTGTCCAGGAGCTCCTGAGCTTGTTCCACGTTGTCGGAGAGCAGGCTGTCAATCAGATAGGACTTTTCTGACTGGATGTATGGGCTGTCAATCAGATAGGACTGTTCTGTGTGGATGTATGGGCTGTCAATCAGATAGGACTTTTCTGACTGGATGTATGGGCTGTCAATCAGATAGGACTGTTCTGTGTGGATGTATGAGCTGTCAATCAGATAGGACACTGACAGCCAATAGGAAAGGACCCCCACTCCAGTGACAGCCAATAGGAAAACTCCAGTGACAGCCAATAGGAAAGGACTCCCAATCCAGTGACAGCCAATAGGAAAGGACCCACTCCAGTGCCAGCCAATCAGAGTCATCGGTGTAGGTGTAGTGCGTTCGCCTCTTAAATAACGTTGACATAAGCCTGGGGAGACATGTGGCCTGATTTAGATATGGATGTGTGTGTGTGTGTGTTTGTGTGTGTGTGTGTGTGTGTGTGTGTGTGTGTGTGTGTGTGTGTGTGTGTGTGTGTGTGTGTGTGTCTCTCTCTCGTCGTCCCCCTGTCCTTCCTTTATATTATTGTCAGTTGTTCAACGGTAATGTTTGTTAACAGGAAGCAGAACAACAGGAAGCAGAACAACAGGAAGCAGAACAATGCTTTATGCTTAATTGGGGACTTATACCGAGAAAAGCAAACTGGAGATCCCTTTGTGGCAACGCTCAGTAAACTGTCTCTTACTCTGGCCTAGTTTCTGGTGCGCGCGTACACACACGCACAGTCGCACACACACACACACACACACACACACGTGTACAGTTGTACACACACCAGCGGCGACTCACCGCGCTCTCAACAATGAACAGCGTTGAAGGGGAATGAAAACTGTGACGCAACCCGCGGCTGGTCGGTCACTGTCTTAGACAGATCTTACAGCCCACCGTACCGTACCGCACTGTCTTAGACAGATCTTACAGCCCACCGTACCGCACCGTACGGTACTGCACCGTATGCACCGTACCGTACGCACCGCACCGCACGCACCGTACCGTACGCACCGTATGCACCAGGCTGTGCTGTCCTTTGATTCCTTGCGGTGTTGGAAGAAGTTCAGCAGATTAAGTTTATATTGTCGGTTTTGGGCAGAAACCTTCTTCCATCCTTCCTCCGTAGTCCCGTGTTTTGTATTGGTATGAAGTAACTCCTGTCGGACTTTAAACCGGTGTTCAGGTTGAGCTCACGGTGGACTCACGCTAGGGGTTCTCAAAGTGGGGTCCAATTTCACCATTTTTTGAGTGGCGCATACATTATGAATTTGGGGGTCCTTGACGTGAATTTCAAAGAGTCCACACCACCAACAACTGTCCTCTCCTGTCCTCTCCTCTGGGTTAGGGTCCTCTCCTGTCCTGTCCTGTCCTCTCCTCTCCTCTGGGTTAGGGTCCTCTCCTGTCCTGTCCTGTCCTCTCCTCTCCTCTGGGTTAGGGTCCTCTCCTGTCCTGTCCTGTCCTCTCCTCTCCTCTGGTGGGGGGTTTCCAGTGAAAAACGATTCGTTGTCAACCATTAGCGCCGATGAATGTCATGAATATTCATAAGGACAGTACGTCATTGTGTGTGTGTGTGTGTGCGTGTGTGTGTGCGTACGTGTGTGTGCGCGCGCACGCTAAATATTGTAATGAGAGGCAGCTCTCAGTCCCCCATCAGGCTGCGGTAACCCGCTCATGAATATTCATGAGGGCCGAGGAGGATGCTGTACTCTTGTGTGTGTGTGTGTGTGTGTGTGTGTGTGTGTGGCGTGGGTCAGTTAGTTGTGAGCAGTAGCAGTGGCGTTATAATCAACCATCTGGAGTGCTTAGCATGTCGCACACACACACACACACACACACACACACACTCACGCATAAGCACGCGTGCACACACCATTTGTTCTTTAAACAAAAGACAACTGCAGTACAAAGGATTTGTTTTTTAAAGAAAGCATGTATGCTTTTGTAGGTTACGCCATAAAGCATGCATGCGATGTATATCTATCTAGATGTAAATATATATCTTTACATTTAATTTTGGCATTTCCATTTCTGCTAAGCAACCAGCTATATTATACACTTATAGGTGATTTATATTTATATTCGGATAGACTTGTGCGACTGTAAAGACGAAACAGACATGGGGAGGAGGCTCCACATCAGAGCTTCCGTTGCTCCAGACTGTACGACGGAAGCATTTATATTGTACTCATGATCAGAGCTTCCGTTGCTCCAGACTGTACGACGGAAGCGTTTATATTTGACTCATGATCAGAGCTTCTGTTGCTCCAGACTGTATGACGGAAGCATTTATATTTTACTCATGATCAGAGCTTCTGTCGGAAGCATTCTGGCAACGTGAGACTAACCTTTGGGAGAAGCATTGGGTGGCGTAGTCACCTGGTCTAGACTAACCTTTGGGAGAAGCATTGGGTGGCGTAGTCACCTGGTCGTGGTAGAACTACGTCGTTTATTTGTGTTTCTCCTCTCCTCTCCTCTCCTCTCCTCTCCTCTCCTCTCCTCCTCTCCTCTCCTCTCCTCTCCTCTCCTCTCCTCTCCTCTCCTCTCCTCTCAGACGGTCAGAGCTGAGTCAGTCCTCAGGCATTCGACCACTTCAGAAACCACACGCCGCCCGCTCAGGTCCCGCCAACCTGCCCCCAAAACCCTTAGAACAGGAGGGATATACTTTAAGAAACACTTAACCCCGGAGGGATATACTTTAAGAAACACTTAACCCAGGAACTTTAAGGGAGGAGGCGATAAGCACAGCTAGTGCAGACGGAGGAATGACTCATGGTCTGGATGTCTCTCTCTCTCTCTCTCTCTCTCTCTCTCTCTCTCTCTCTCTCTCTCCCCCCCCCACAGGCTGAAAATAGAAGTTCCAACGACACCACACAGTCTCAGGTTGGTTCCAACCACACACCACCACCACCACACAGTCTCAGGTTGGTTCCAACCACACACCACGACACCACACAGTCTCAGGTTGGTTCCAACCACACACCACGACACCACACAGTCTCAGGTTGGTTCCAACCACACACCACGACACCACACAGTCTCAGGTTGGTTCCAACCACACACCACGACACCACACAGTCTCAGGTTGGTTCCAACCACACACCACGACACCACACAGTCTCAGGTTGGTTCCAACCACACACCACCACCACCACACAGTCTCAGGTTGGTTCCAACCACACACCACGACACCACACAGTCTCAGGTTGGTTCCAACCACACACCACCACCAACACTTTTTTTGAATTGAATAGAAACATGTCAGTGTTTCTAGTGTTGCACTGTTGACCGCTAAAACGTTCTAAGGTGGTCATTGTGGGAGGAGTTAAGTACCTATTGTCCCTCCCATTGTCACATGCACTTCTGTCCAGCTCGAAGGTGTTAAAATGTTGTGACTATTGAAAGGGACTTTTCTCAGCTTTGGGTGAAAGGCCCCAATCATTTTAAAATGGTTATATCTCATTCAATTATTGTCCAATTTAATTGAATGATACATCATATGAAAGCTTACATTCTGTACTTTAATAATCTGTAAAAAATATTTTGTTGGATTCTGTCACATATTCTCGACTCAAATCTTTGCTTCTGGGGTTGCCCCTGGAACAACATATTTTGAGATGGGGCTCGGCGGCTAATTACAGAATTCTCTTTGAGTCCTTGACATGAGTGACATGAGGGATATAGGCCTAGAAACATGAGGTATTTCAGAAAACTGTATATATATATATATATATATATATATATATATATATATATGTCTCAATGGACAACACGAGTGTGTTAGTTCATATTTAGTCACGAGCAAAAACAGTAGGTCTACAAGCTCACAACGCGTCGCCTCACAGCTGCTCTGTGAGCTTATAGATCGGCTATATTTTTTTGCTTCCACTAGAGTTGAAATACGGAGACGCCCGGCAGCGACGATTATGTTGAGAAAATGAAAAGTGTTTTTAATTCCTTCTCTAATCATTTTTACAACGTTACCTGTTGCTACTCGTTGCAGAGATTATACATCTTTATACGTCTCTTCTGGCTCGGGGCGAGAGACAGACAGACAGACAGACAGACAGACAGACAGGCAGACAGGCAGACAGACAGGCAGGCAGACAGACAGACAGACAGACAGACAGACAGACAGACAGGCAGGCAGGCAGGCAGACAGACAGACAGACAGGCAGACAGACAGACCTGCTCTGTGCCACTGTTGATTTTGTCGACTAAAACAAAGACGATAAATGTTCGTCGACTACCTTTTTCACTGACGAAAACTACATGTTGAGCTCTACTAAAACTAAGCTATGACTAAAACTAAGACTAAATATACTGACAATTTAGTCAACAATTAAAAACTAGACTAAAATGTTAGGAAGGGACTAGTGGACAAGAGATCCACTAGGAAGGGACTAGTGGGCAAGAGATCCACTAGGGAAGGGACTAGTGGACAAGAGATCCAGTATAAGTCATTTTACACACCTGCGTCTCCACTAGCTAAAGAGTGCAGGGGTGCGCCCAGAAAATAGCTGATCTACAAGCTCTCAGCGCGTCGTGAGCTTGTAGATCTGCTATTTCCGGGATTACGGGATTTATCTGACACGTCCCTGTTATTTGTCTCAACTGCTCTGATGGGGCGGAGGGGAGGGGGCGGAGGGGAGGGGGGGGGTCAGGATGATTAGAACAGAGATGTTGATGCCTTCGGGTTGGGGGGGGGGGTGGGGGGGGGGGTAGAGGAAAACCTGCAGATTCACAGCACATATTTTGATAAGTGAACTTTGGAACATTCCACGAATTCTCCACAATAAACCCATGAGAAACATGACTGGAGTGGACACGCCCCCCTGGAACTGGGATCCCATCTACCGTCTGTGTCTCTCTCTCTCTCTCTCTCTCTCTCTCTCTCTCTCTCTCTCTCTGAGAGCTGTCACAGTGGATCAGGATGTTCTGTCTGCCATAATGACAGAGGTTCTGCTCCATTATGTCCGTGGTGTCAGACTGAAGACGTTCTGAATCTGATCACTGTACAGGTGTACAGTAACCTGTACAGTACAACACACTGTACAGGTTCTGACCCAGGCCCACAGTTTGAGTACACAACTGTACATTATCGTCAAATCATAATCACTTAGCTATAGTCAAACCCTCTAGATTAACAAAGTCTAGACCCCCAGGGTGGGGTCCGGGGACGGGGACCCCCAGGGTGGGGTCCGGGTCCGGGGACCGGGGACCCCCAGGGTGGGGTCCGGGGACGGGGTCCGGGGGCCCCCAGGGGTCCTTGGTGGACTTCCAGGGGGTCCCCATGCAGCTAAATGATAGGTTGGCAATTCCGTCAACATAACATTTCCCACCAAATCTGTCTCTCTCTCTCTCCCTCTCTCTCTCTCTCTCTCCCTCTCTCTCTCTCTCTCTCTCTCTCTGTCTCTGTCTCTCTCTCTCTATTTCTCTCTCTCTCTCTCTCTGTCTCTCTCTCTCTCTCATGTCATTCCGTTGACTCCAGTGTGTTTATAAGGCTGTCAGAATGCTTGTTTTAACAGCCGCGCCTCACAGACAAATCACCAAAACCCAAAACCCAAAACCCACCGCCGCTCGTAAACCTCTGAACGATTCCCCTTGATGATGATGAGACAAGTCCATCACTTCCTTCCCTCGCTGCCTCGCTGCCTTCCCTCGCTTCCTTCCCTCGCCGCCTCGCTACCTTCCCTCGCTTCCTTTTTTTTCTGGCAGCAGATTTTGATTTTAGTTTTAGTCATCATGGTCTCTTGAATAGTTTTCATTTAGTTTTAGTCACCTGGAATGTTCTAGTGTTAGTAGTTTTAGTCGACCAAATAGTATAAGATTTTAGTCGACTAAATAAATCTGCAGGTGATTTAGTCGACTGAAAGGTGTTTTGGTGGGCCTTGATGCCGTCGCGCTGCGGACATTATGTGGAAATACAAAGAAAACACCAAATACCTCAACATTATACTTAAGTGCGGTAGGCTACTTGAGTTAAAGTACTTTGTTACTTTCCACCATGCATAAAACCCTCTGGTCTCTGTGACTGACAGCGTGAAGCGTTGTGGTTTTTACAGGTATTCAGTGTTGAGGCTTTGAACCATTTAGACCTGAGCTCCAAATGTCTTCTAAATCATGACACTTTTCTGAAAAACCTTATGTTTCTATGTGTTAGTTGTGCTCAACGGTTTTCATGTCAAGGACCCTATAATATGTGCGTGGGACCTGCATCATGCTACTGTACTGCCATGGGAGCATTTATTGTTCTGAATTCAAGGTTATGTCAGGAGGCCTGTCCTCCTCACTGAGCTGTGGAACCACTAGGAAGAATAATAGCATGTTGCTCCACATGTGTACACGTTAACGTCCTCCCCGAGTGATTCCTCACCACACCTTCTCTAACGAACTAATACACACACACACACACACACACACACACACACGTGCGAGCTATGGGAGTACTGGACGAGAAGAGAGTGGAATTCCGAATTTGGCAGAGCGACTGAACTGAACGGATAACGAACGGTACTCCAATTATTTCAGGTTGTTGCTCCACCGATATCTCTGTGGCCAGACGGTACCGTGACCTCCCTCGGTGTGTTCTACTGTAACGACTTCGCAGGTGTTTTCTGTTTGTACGCAAAGAAGAATTCCACGGCAGCCACGAATCGTGCACTGCATGCGTGCGTATGTGCGTGCGTATGTGCGTGCGTAAGTGCGTGCGTGCATGCATTATCTTTCTATAAATGCAGCAAGGCTCTTCAAAACTTTACGTCATAATGTGTCGTTTACGTCATATTTTAGTCCTGACATTGTGGAGTCATTAGAAGGTTCTTTATTTTAGTCCTGACATTGTGGAGTCATTAGAAGGTTCTTTATTTTAGTCCTGACATTGTGGAGTCATTAGAAGGTTCTTTATTTTAGTCCTGACATTGTGGAGTCATTAGAAGGTTCTTTATTTTAGTCCTGACATTGTGGAGTCATTATTAGAAGGTTCTTTATTTTAGTCCTGACATTGTGGAGTCATTAGAAGGTTCTTTATTTTAGTCCTGACATTGTGGAGTCATTAGAAGGTTCTTTATTTTAGTCCTGACATTGTGGAGTCATTAGAAGGTTCTTTATTTTAGTCCTGACATTGTGGAGTCATTAGAAGGTTCTTTATTTTAGTCCTGACATTGTGGAGTCATTAGAAGGTTCTTTATTTTAGTCCTGACATTGTGGAGTCATTAGAAGGTTCTTTATTTTAGTCCTGACATTGTGGAGTCATTAGAAGGTTCTTTATTTTAGTCATGACATTGTGGAGTCATTAGAAGGTTCTTTATTTTAGTCCTGACATTGTGGAGTCATTATAAGGTTCTTTATTTTAGTCCTGACATTGTGGAGTCATTAGAAGGTTCTTTATTTTAGTCCTGACATTGTGGAGTCATTAGAAGGTTCTTTATTTTAGTCCTGACATTGTGGAGTCATTAGAAGGTTCTTTATTTTAGTCCTGACATTGTGGAGTCATTATTAGAAGGTTCTTTATTTTAGTCCTGACATTGTGGAGTCATTAGAAGGTTCTTTATTTTAGTCCTGACATTGTGGAGTCATTAGAAGGTTCTTTATTTTAGTCCTGACATTGTGGAGTCATTATTAGAAGGTTCTTTATTTTAGTCCTGACATTGTGGAGTCATTAGAAGGTTCTTTATTTTAGTCCTGACATTGTGGAGTCATTAGAAGGTTCTTTATTTTAGTCCTGACATTGTGGAGTCATTAGAAGGTTCTTTATTTTAGTCCTGACATTGTGGAGTCATTAGAAGGTTCTTTATTTTAGTCCTGACATTGTGGAGTCATTAGAAGGTTCTTTATTTTAGTCCTGACATTGTGGAGTCATTATTAGAAGGTTCTTTATTTTAGTCCTGACATTGTGGAGTCATTAGAAGGTTCTTTATTTTAGTCCTGACATTGTGGAGTCATTAGAAGGTTCTTTATTTTAGTCCTGACATTGTGGAGTCATTAGAAGGTTCTTTATTTTAGTCCTGACATTGTGTTGTGATTACTGGTTGAACTTGTACCAGATCATATTTTAGTAATCTGACACCACCGCCACCGAACAATTACTAGAACATTACACCCTTACATGTATTACACATGCACGCACACACACACACGCACGCGCGCACGTACGCACACACACGAAGTTCATACTTTTTTCTTCTAATCCAGTTCAGAAGCTTGGCCCAGAGGCATTCTGGGTAATTCCCCATGAATTATAACAAACATTCTGTTGTGTAAATGTGTCTACAAACATCCAGCACCGTAAGGGTTCCTCCACCAGACAGACAGGTCAGACAGACAGGTCACAGGGGGCAAGACAGGTCACAGGGGGACAGACAGGTCACAGGGGGACAGACAGGTCACCGAGGGACAGGTCACAGGGAGACAGACAGGTCACAGGCCAGAAGGGTTCTGCAGAGCAGAGCAGCTTGACAGCGGAATAGTTTTCTCTCTATCTTGCCTTTCTGAGGCAACCCTACAATTATCAACTTGCAATTTAGAGGCAATTAGCAGACATTATACAACAGGTCGTTTCGAGGAAGCGACCTGATTGGTTAAAGCAGCCTTCTAGCCGTGGTTCAAACGAGCACCACTCCACACCTAAACAGAACAAAGAATTCTGCTGCTCTGTTCTCCCAGAGAGCAGAAAACTGTGTGGCTAGGCTAGCTATAGTTTCTTGGGACATTAGTGGCTACATCTGTCATTAAAATAATATGTTTTTTCAGCGATTCTCTTAGTTTTAAGGGTAACCTTTGTATAATTGCAATATTGCACTCGAGGGTGTGGTTTTAACGTGATTATTGTCACTTCAGTGATTTTTGCGGAGCTCGACTCCGTCTCGTTCCTGACCGCATCACTGTCGTGGCAATAATCACGTTAAACCACACCCTCTGGTTAAACCACACCCTCTGGTTAAACCACACCCTCTCGTTAAACCACACCCTCTCGTTAAACCACACCGTCACGTGGACCCCACTTTGTGAACCACGTGAAACACTGACTGATGTACAGTACTTGAGTAAATATGTTTTTTGGTTGTTAGGTTGTTTTCAACTTGGGGAGTCGATCCTGCCCCCGAGGCAAAACAAAGAAATGAGCGAACCGCACGCCAGGCAGCGCTCCACGGCTGCACCCCCCTCCACGGCTGCCCCCCCCTCCACGGCTGCACGCTGCCCCCCCCCCCCTTCACGGCTGCCATGCGAACACAGTGAGCAACAACAACCCCTTTTAACCCCTATAGACCTGGGGACCATTCTACAGTTTTATATGTCAGTGGTTCTCAAACATGTTTGAGAACCATGAAACCAGAAACATGTTGTTCCAGTTAAAAACGTTCACACTGAA
>NW_027665687.1:5000-20000 GCF_963924005.1 Protomyctophum bolini | reverse complement strand
TCAATGGTATATAGTTACAATGTTTGGAACTATAGCCCATAGCACCCCGCTTTGTCTCAATGGGATATAGTTCCAATGTTTGGAACTATAGCCCATAGCACCCCGCTTTGTCTCAATGGGATATAGTTCCAATGTTTGGAACTATAGCCCATAGCACCCTGCTTTGTCTCAATGGGATATAGTTCCAATGTGTGGAACTATAACCCATAGCACCCGCTTTGTCTCAATGGGATAGTTCCAATGTGTGGAACTATAGCCCATAGCACCCCGCTTTGTCTCAATGGGATATAGTTACAATGTTTGGAACTATAGCCCATAGCACCCCGCTTTGTCTCAATGGGATAGTTCCAATGTGTGGAACTATAGCCCATAGCACCCCGCTTTGTCTCAATGGGATAGTTCCAATGTGTGGAACTATAGCCCATAGCACCCTGCTTTGTCTCAATGGGATAGTTACAATGTGTGGAACTATAGCCCATAGCACCCCGCTTTGTCTCAATGGGATATAGTTACAATATGTGGAACTATAACCCATAGCACCCTGCTTTGTCTCAATGGGATATAGTTACAATGTGTGGAACTATAGCTATATTTGCGGCGAGGTCAAAGCGTGTCGCCACTCTCTTACTAGATTACTCTGGTCACAACAAGCTCTTTTTCATTGGTTCATTATGTATAAGACAGACGTAAACGTGAACACGTAAGATCGGCTATTTTCACTACTTTAGTGTGACTCTGCTGTACGACGACCAAGTGTAGAGCATACATTTACGAAGGGAAGAAACATAATTAAAGATTAAATTAAAAAAATATGGCGTTTCCACCCAACATTGTCCATACAGTATAATATTGATATCTCGCCCAGCCCTAGCTAAACATCCTTGGCCTCTTTGGTAACATGTTAACATATATCTTACATTTGAGCAGAGCTTCAATTTGCTTTTATAAAAATATGTTTGTTTTTTTTTCAATGGCAGTTCTTTTTTTTTTTTCTTTTTTTTCCCCCATTTTTTTAATTTTTGTTTGTTTTACTTTATCTTTATTACTAATCACGCAACTCTTCAGTGCAAATATTCTAACAACCGTTCGCTGGGAAGATAAGCGAAAGATTTCATTTCAAGTATTGGTGATAGATTATATAGAGAGCTATAGAGCGTTGCAGTCCCGCCCCCTTTCAGAACAACCAGTGGCCCAGGAAATGAATCCCAACGGCATTTCTTAAGTTATTTATTTAAAGACCTTTTAAGCGTCGTACGAAGCCAACTAGGGGGCGGGGCTGGACCCTGGTAGGGGGCGGGGCTGGACCCTGGTAGGGGGCGGGGCTGGGCCCTGGTAGGGGGCGGGGCTGGGCCCTGGTAGGGGGCGGGGCTGGACCCTGGTAGGGGGCGGGGCTGGGCCCTGGTAGGGGGCGGGGCTGGGCCCTGGTAGGGGGCGGGGCTGGGCCCTGGTAGGGGGCGGGGCTGGGCCCTGGTAGGGGGCGGGGCTGGACCCTGGTAGGGGGCGGGGCTGGGCCCCCTGGTAGGGGGCGGGGCTGGGCCCTGGTAGGGGGCGGGGCTGGGCCCTGGTAGGGGGCGGGGCTGGGCCCTGGTAGGGGGCGGGGCTGGGCCCTGGTAGGGGGCGGGGCTGGGCCCTGGTAGGGGGCGGGGCTGGGCCCTGGTAGGGGGCGGGGCTGGGCCCTGGTAGGGGGCGGGGCTGCGGCGCTCTATAGGGTCACGGTAACAACCTAATAACGGGTAAATAGTAAATACTATACATTGCATAGCTCATGCGGCACTTATTTTATTCCCTCTCTTTTGTTTTACGAAAAGGACGTGTGTGTGTGTGTGTGTGTGTGTGTGTGTGTGTGTGTGTGTGTGTGTGTGTGTGTGTGTGTGTGTGTGTGTGTGCGGTGGGGCAATGGTGCGCCACCTGGTGGGGGGGGGGGTCTTTTAAAGGCATTTTAATCTGTAAGTGCTATCAAAGTGTGCATTTGGGGTATTAAGTGCAGAAGCGAGTTTACACACCATCAGGAACGGAGCACATTTTATTTTTCATGTTCACTTTTTTTTGAGGACTGAAACGAAATACAGGAATAATAAGTTGAGAAACTTAAAGTTTAACTCTCTGAGTTTTAAACGAAGCGCCACGAGGCTGCGAGGACACGGGGCGTGTTGTGTGTAGAGCAGGTAGATTAGATTAAAGGACACGGGGCGTGTTGTGTGTAGAGCAGGTAGATTAGATTAAAGGACACGGGGCGTGTTGTGTGTAGAGCAGGTAGATTAGATTAAAGTGATTCCTCAACTATATTGTAAAGGTTTTTGGGGGAAATTAAAGATTTCTTCATCGGAAGTGATTCCCAAACTGTGGCCCGAGGCCCACTGGGGTGAGCCCACTGGGGCCCACTGGAGGCCCACTGGGGGCCCACTGGGGGCCCACTGGGGTGAGCCGTGGGAGGATAGAATTCACCAATTCGCCAATCACCTGTCAGGTGGGTGAGCCAATCACCTGTCAGGTGGGCGGGTCACGGTTGGCGTTCTATATGTCAGGTGTTTGGACTTGAAGAGAGTGTCAGAGGGGCTGAGGTCCCGTCAGAGGGCACTTTTGGACAAAATAAATAGCTGATCTATAAGCTCTCAACGCGTCGCGTACATCAGCTATTCTCGGGGTGCAACCCGGCACTCTTTAGCTATAGTGGAGATGCAGGTGTGTAACGACATGGATTTATAAACGCGTCAGTTCAACGCAAAATGCTGTGTTCAAGTTCAGGAGGGCAGTTGTTTTACAGACGGGTAAAAAGCCCCCTTTGATGTCTATGTGTGCACGACAGCCTGCCTATTCATTTCAGTGGTGATACCATAGATAGAGAGAGAGAGAGAGAGAGAGAGAGAGAGAGAGATAGATAGATAGATAGATCCCCAAACTATTGAATATCCTTTATCAATAACTGTTGATTTGTTCAGCTGTCTATAGAACGTCCGATCAAACTGGCATAAAAACGGGGCGTTTGTTTTTCCCCTCCCTCCTAAATGTCTCCAGGTGGAAGCAGCCCAGCTCGGTTCAGCCCAGCCCGGTTCAGCCCAGCCCCAGCGTGGTGGTGGCCTGTCCCTCCCAGCCCCAGCGTGGTGGTGGCCTGTCCCTCCCAGCCCCAGCGTGGTGAACTGACAGTGAACCTTCAAGCCGTCGCATTCCGTGTTGTGCTTCTGGAAGGGGCCGTTCCCGGAATGTTGGGGGTGTCGTGACTGCCGTGTCGTGTCGGCAGGTGTACCATTACCTGTCCCCGCTACGCTACAGGTGTACCATTACCTGTCCCCGCTACGCTACAGGTGTACCATTACCTGTCCCCGCTACGCTACAGGTGTACCATTACCTGTCCCCGCTACGCTACAGGTGTACCATTACCTGTCCCCGCTACGCTACAGGTGTACCATTACCTGTCCCCGCTACGCTACAGGTGTACCATTACCTGTCCCCGCTACGCTACAGGTGTACCATTACCTGTCCCCGCTACGCTACAGGTGTACCATTACCTGTCCCCGCTACGCTACAGGTGTACCATTACCTGTCCCCGCTACGCTACAGGTGTACCATTACCTGTCCCCGCTACGCTACAGGTGTACCATTACCTGTCCCCGCTACGCTACAGGTGTACCATTACCTGTCCCCGCTACGCTACAGGTGTACCATTACCTGTCCCCGCTACGCTACAGGTGTACCATTACCTGTCCCCGCTACGCTACAGGTGTACCATTACCTGTCCCCGCTACGCTACAGGTGTACCATTACCTGTCCCCGCTACGCTACAGGTGTACCATTACCTGTCCCCGCTACGCTACAGGTGTACCATTACCTGTCCCCGCTACGCTACAGGTGTACCATTACCTGTCCCCGCTACGCTACAGGTGTACCATTACCTGTCCCCGCTACGCTACAGGTGTACCATTACCTGTCCCCGCTACGCTACAGGTGTACCATTACCTGTCCCCGCTACGCTACAGGTGTACCATTACCTGTCCCCGCTACGCTACAGGTGTACCATTACCTGTCCCCGCTACGCTACAGGTGTACCATTACCTGTCCCCGCTACGCTACAGGTGTACCATTACCTGTCCCCGCTACGCTACAGGTGTACCATTACCTGTCCCCGCTACGCTACAGGTGTACCATTACCTGTCCCCGCTACGCTACAGGTGTACCATTACCTGTCCCCGCTACGCTACAGGTGTACCATTACCTGTCCCCGCTACGCTACAGGTGTACCATTACCTGTCCCCGCTACGCTACAGGTGTACCATTACCTGTCCCCGCTACGCTACAGGTGTACCATTACCTGTCCCCGCTACGCTACAGGTGTACCATTACCTGTCCCCGCTACGCTACAGGTGTACCATTACCTGTCCCCGCTACGCTACAGGTGTACCATTACCTGTCCCCGCTACGCTACAGGTGTACCATTACCTGTCCCCGCTACGCTACAGGTGTACCATTACCTGTCCCCGCTACGCTACAGGTGTACCATTACCTGTCCCCGCTACGCTACAGGTGTACCATTACCTGTCCCCGCTACGCTACAGGTGTACCATTACCTGTCCCCGCTACGCTACAGGTGTACCATTACCTGTCCCCGCTACGCTACAGGTGTACCATTACCTGTCCCCGCTACGCTACAGGTGTACCATTACCTGTCCCCGCTACGCTACAGGGAGGCTGTTATTATGTTTTATGATGTTTGTGTGGTTTGGTGGCAGCAGGAAGGAAAGAGAGAACAGAATTGAACCGAGTCACCTGTATTGTTGGGATAGTTTAGTGGTTCTGAACCTGTTTAATGTCAAGGACCCCCAGTTCTGTTTAATGTCAAGGACCCCCAGTTCTGTTTAATGTGAAGGACCCCCAGTTCTGTTTAATGTCAAGGACCCCCAGTTCTGTTTAATGTCAAGGACCCCCAGTTCTGTTTAATGTCAAGGACCCCCAGTTCTGTTTAATGTCAAGGACCCCCAGTTCTGTTTAATGTCAAGGACCCCCAGTTCTGTTTAATGTCAAGGACCCCCAGTTCTGTTTAATGTCAAGGACCCCCAGTTCTGTTTAATGTCAAGGACCCCCAGTTCTGTTTAATGTCAAGGACCCCCAGTTCTGTTTAATGTCAAGGACCCCCAGTTCTGTTTAATGTCAAGGACCCCCAGTTCTGTTTAATGTCAAGGACCCCCAGTTCTGTTTAATGTCAAGGACCCCCAGTTCTGTTTAATGTCAAGGACCCCCAGTTCTGTTTAATGTCAAGGACCCCCAGTTCTGTTTAATGTCAAGGACCCCCAGTTCTGTTTAATGTCAAGGACCCCCAGTTCTGTTTAATGTCAAGGACCCCCAGTTCTGTTTAATGTCAAGGACCCCCAGTTCTGTTTAATGTCAAGGACCCCCAGTTCCACATGCATTAGTCTACATACGGGACCCCCCATTTAATGGCATTCATATCTCTGGGACCCCCAATGTATATTGTAAAATCAATGTTAATTTAACTCTTTCCATTTGTACCCTCTCAGAGTTACAGACCCATAAGGGTCCGTTTGGTTCCATTTGTACCCTCTCAGAGTTACAGACCCATAAGGGTCCATTTGTACCCTCTCAGAGTTACAGACCCATAAGGTTCCATTTGTACCCTCTCAGAGTTACAGACCCATAAGGGTCCGTTTGGTTCCATTTGTACCCTCTCAGAGTTACAGACCCATAAGGGTCCATTTGTACCCTCTCAGAGTTACAGACCCATAAGGGTCCGTTTGGTTCCATTTGTACCCTCTCAGAGTTACAGACCCATAAGGGTCCATGTGGTCCAAACCATCATTTAGCTGCATGGGGGACCCCCTGGAACTCCCTCAAGGACCCCTGGGGGTCCCCAGACCCCACTTTGGGAACCCCTGTACTATCTGAACACTCAGAGTCACAGGGAAGGTGAAACATAAACCACAGTCTGAGAACGTGGAATGGTTTGATGTGTGAGAAGATGTACCTCCAAGCTACCTTGTGTCATGTCTGAGGATGATTTGATATTAACCCATTTAGGCCTGACGTCAAAAAAAAAAAAAAGAATATATATATTCATAGATTTGTGCCTCATTTTTACGATTTTTTCAAAAATAGCAGCCACTCGGTGGCGCGCTATGAGCTTGTAGATCTGCTATTTTAACATAATGGGGGCTCCCGCCCAGAAAGGGTTAAGTTCTGTGGTGTACATTTCATCTCTCGTTTGGTCAAAGGTGTCGGCCCGCCGTCTGTTGTCACAACGTGAAGGCGTTCCGTGCGGACGGACACGCGATACCCGCCGGTCGAGGGAAAAAAGAAAAGTAGACATGTACTTTTAAAAAAAAAGAAACGTGATTGATTGTACAGTACAGAACAGACAGTACAGTAAGAAACGTTACTGTAAATGGATAGCAAGGAAACTGAAGCCCTTGGTTAACAAATTGCTAACACTTTTTTTTCTAAAAAAACAGGGTTAGGGTTATACTCTGTTATACTCTGTTATACTGTAGACTCTACAGCATATGCTGTAGAGTCTACAGTATAACATGTTTGCGAACGCAGTGAGCACTTACTATGAGACCTAGCAGATCATGTCTGTCTGTCTGTGTGTCACGCTTTTGTGCCCATATATGGAGCTGAGTGATTTGTTTGTGATTGATGCAAGTGTCTGTCCCGCTGTTACGTCACCATGACTCAGCCATAACCATAAAAGGAGTCCCCAAAGCAGCTATACGTCCAAAACCCAAATATGTACGAGCTGCGTTCGCTTCCCGCGTTTGCGCGTCTTACTCTTGTATACTGTAGAATCTAGAGTATAACATGTTATACTGTAGACTATACAGTAAGTATAACAGAGCTGTTTTTGTACTGGTTCCCAACCTGTGGGTCGGGACGGGCTCGCGGGTCGCCGACACATCAACCCTAACCCGTTTGTGGCGGAACCAGAATCTTCACATCCCTTTGATAAGGAGACCGAACGGCTTTACTTTACAAAAAGGGTTCTGAGTGAGTCGTCTTGGGAAGAAAAGAAAGAAGGGGAAAAAAAAAACGCACAAAAAAAGGAACTTCCACCTTAGCATATAATTAATAACATTAACAAAATAAGGATATCAACAAACATAAATATATATACAGGTGTTTGAGCACGAAGGCATACATGAAGGAGCGTCGTGGAGATAACGTAACGTGTGGATGAGGTTGGCGTGTGCGTGCGTATGTTTTATTTGTTATGTTTCATAATAGTCCATAAATATGGCTTTGTATCTATAACTATAATTATTTGATGTAATAATATTATGGTGACTCTTGTTTTACAGAAGTTCGTCTTTTGAGTTTCCGTGTTGAAATGCTCGGCTCGGTTTGAAACCCCCCAGAGCCGTTCCGATGAACCTGGACCTCTCCTTAACCCGTGAAGTGTTTCAGAACCAGTCCAGAACCTCTCTTGAAGGGGGAGGTACATCATTAAAAAAATAATAATAATCCTATAGTGGAAAACAGAAGATCTACAAGCTCACAACGTGTTGCGACACAACGCGTTGTGAGCTTGTAGATCATCTGTTTTCCACTATTTTAGGAGAAACAACAAATGAAATGATAAAAAGTTCTGAGTTCTGGGTTCAGGGGTGGGGACAGACGGACGGACCCCAAAATGAGGTTCCCAGAGAAGAACCTCGTCAGAGAACCGAGCCGTGTGTGTGTGTATGTGGGGCGTTCGTTATGTGCGATCAAAACGAATCCCCCCTCCCCCTCCCCTCCCCGCGGCGTGACACAGACAACGCCGTACACACGGTTCCCTTTGAGTTCTTCTAGTCGGAAAGAGCCGTTACGACCCCCCCCTCCTCCCACCCCCCCCTACCTCCCTCCCTCCCCCCCCCCCCCTAGACTCTGGAGGGCGCCCCCTGGAGTCCTTTAGGCGCAGCCGCACTCCTCCACGATCATGTTGGGCACGTCCCTCTTCACGATGTTGTACTCGTCGTCGAAGTAGAGCATGGACATGGTGGAGAGGCGCGTGGGGATGCAGCAGGAGTTCATGGAGCCGGGCGACATGCCCCGCATGCGGTACTGGTTGACCACGGCCGTGTGGAAGGAGGAGGCGGAGCCGGGCACGCCCGCCATGTAGGCGGGGCAGTTCCCCTCGCAGTAGTTCCCGTAGTAGCCGGCGGGCGCGATGATCCAGTCGTTCCAGCCGATGAGGCGGAAGTCGATGTAGAACTGCTGGCGGCAGCAGAGCCCGGAGCCGCCGTCGCACTCCAGGCCGCGCTTGCGGCGCCGCTGCTCGGCGCCCTCGCCCTGCCGCGCCGCCACCGCCAGGAAGGGCCGGTGGGACTCGTCGCCGGGACTCGAACCGCCCGGCGCGGAGAGCAGCGTGGGCCGCACGCCGGCCTCCTCGCAGCCCTCGCAGCGCACGTCCAGGTTCTGCCGCCGGTCGCCCTGCGCGAACACGCGGCGCACGGCCTCCGTCAGCGGGAAGGTGTGCCAGCCGCTGCGCTTCAGCTCCACGCGCTTCTCCACCAGGTTCCACTCGCTGCCCAGGCCGGGCTCCTGGGGGATGGGATGTTAAAACATCACATGTTATTTACAGGTTCCACTCGCTGCCCAGGCCGGGCTCCTGGGGGATGGGATGTTAAAACATCACATGTTATTACAGGTTCCACTCGCTGCCCAGGCCGGGCTCCTGGGGGATGGGATGTTAAAAATTACGTACAAATTACATGCTATTAAAATTACACTTAGCTGCCAAAATAAATAAATAATGTGATTAACGATGTTACCGTGATACGCAAAATGTGATTAAAACTTAAAATGCCACCTTTGTTAAAGAATAACAAGGATTATCGTCCCATCCATGGAGGGGTCATCCAGGGTTCGTCTCCATGCTGGTTTATAGACCGATTCACAGAGGGGTGCCCTGGGCGCGGCCATTACTGAGGTGTAATCCATGGAGCAGGTGCTCAGGTGTAGCTAATCAGTGCTGTTGCGCTTAATGGTACACCTCAGTAATGGCCGCACCCAGGAAACCCTCTGTGAATCGGTCTATAGTGGACATTTTTGTCCAAATGACATTTTTCGCCACAGACGTACAGAATGAGTGGACAACAATATCACCAGAAAGAGCTATAAATAAAACCACCAGTACTATAGTTAGAAATGAGGGATGCATTTCTAACTATATATGCATTTCTAACTCTCTCTCTCTCTCTCTATATATATATAGAGTTAGAAATGAGGGATGCATTTCTAACTCTATATATATATATATATATATATATAAATATATAATATAATCAGTTATATCGGCTGTAAATCTGTATGGGAACGGTCTGAATATAATACAGATTCCCCACTCTCGGCCTGCACCTTGTCGTGGTGAGTGGGCTTTAAACCAAGACAGGCCATTTCAATTTTTATTTCTTTTAAATGTTTCTTTTTGTGGCTTTCGCCTTTATTTTATGTCAAACTGGGTTGAGAGATTGAGAGGGGGGTCCCTGGCATATCTCTTCAAATGGGGGTCCAATTAGTACAAATGGAACCCAAATGGACCTGTGCACTCTCAGAGTTAAATTAACATTGAATGTATGCAGTGGCGTGCACAGACATTTAGAGGGGCAGGTGCGCTCAAGTGAAACGCGTAGAACCCATTGTGGTGCTTTAGCTATTGAAAAAATAGCAGATCTACAAGCTCACATAGCGCGCCACTACGAGCTTGTAGGTCTGCTATTTTAATGGAAGAACCACTGACACATAGAAACATATAGCTTTAGATTGTGGGGACCTAAATAATAATATAGTAGAAGCGTTTTTTTTATCAAGATTTGATCAATGTCACCAGCATGGTCCACACACTACAAATTAACCCATTCTGAACGGGAACCCATTTTGGTGTTTAGCATCATGTTATGCTTTAGCTATTGAAAAATAGCAGATCTACAAGCTCATAGCGCGCCACCGAGTGGCGCGCTACGAGCTTGTAGGTCTGCTATTTTTGAAAAATCGAAGAACGACTGACATTTTTTTAATCTGATCTCAGGTCAGAATGGGTTAATCAGACCAGTGTGTGTCCAGTGGAAACCTCGTATGAATCTGATCTCAGGTCAGAATGGGTTAAGAAAATAAATAAAACGTTTTAAGATCTAAATTGCCAAAAGGGCAGAGGGTGCTCCAGCACCCCCTAGTGTCCATCTATGCGCGCCACTGAATTCATGACACTGTATAATGATCCATCACCTGGTAGTACACCTTCACCGTGACCTTCCGCCGCGCTCGCGGGCCCCCCGCGGTCCCCCCGGGCTCCAGCGGCGCCAGGGGGAGGAGCTTGAAGTAGAGCCAGAGCGTGGCCTGCGTTACGTACAGGTGTTGGTTCCCCTCGTTAGAGATCAGGAAGTACAGGCTGGACCTGGAGGTCACCTGATCATCTGGAGGGGGAACCGCACACACACACACACGCACGCGCGCGCACACACACACACACACATGCACGCGCCCACGCACACACACGCACACATCAAAGGGAAATTGTTAGAGCAGTGGTTCTCAAAGTGGGCACTAAAGGAAATAGCAGTGCTGTCCAACGATCAAATAATATTTTAATTGCAATTATTAATCACATGATTTATCTAGTTAATCGCGCGACTAATCGCAAATAAGTCATCGGTTTTTTATCTGTTCAAACAGTTTAGCTTATATACGTCAGCCGATCTGCAAGCTCACAATGCGCGACGAGGTTGTGAGCTTTGTAGATCGGCTATTTTCAGCATGCGACCACGCATGAAATGACGTGTCTTTTAGTTCTACTGGATCTCTTGTCCACTAGTGACTAGTCCACTAGTGACTAGTCCACTAGTCCACTAGTGGACTAGTGACTAGTCCACTAGTCCACTAGTGGACTAGTGACTAGTCCACTAGTGACTAGTCCACTAGTCCACTAGTGACTAGTCCACTAGTGACTAGTCCACTAGTCCACTAGTGGACTAGTGACTATTCCACTAGTGACTAGTCCACTAGTCCACTAGTGACTAGTCCACTAGTGACTAGTCCACTAGTCCACTAGTGACTAGTCCACTAGTGACTAGTCCACTAGTCCACTAGTCCACTAGTGACTATTCCACTAGTGACTAGTCCACTAGTCCACTAGTGACTAGTCCACTAGTCCACTAGTGACTAGTCCACTAGTGACTAGTCCACTAGTGACTAGTCCACTAGTGACTAGTCCACTAGTCCACTAGTGACTAGTCCACTAGTCCACTAGTGACTAGTCCACTAGTCCACTAGTGACTAGTCCACTAGTCCCTCCTTGGACAATTCCTTGTTGATGGAATTGTCAGTATATTTAGTCTTAGTTTTAGTCACTCATCGTAGCTTAGAGTTTTAGTCACTAGTTTTAGTCACTCATCGTAGCTTAGAGTTTTAGTCACTAGTTTTAGTCACTCATCGTAGCTTAGAGTTTCCATTTAGTTTCCATTTAGTTTTCGTCTGTGAAAACAGCAGTTAGTCTTAGCTTTAGTCTTAGTTTAGTCACTAGTTTTAGTCACTCATCGTAGCTTAGAGTTTTCATTTAGTTTCCATTTAGTTTTCGTCTGTGAAAACAGCAGTTAGTCTCCATGTGCTCGACAGCATTCACTGCCAAGTCTTTGAATCTTTGAGCTGCTCCTGATTGGATAAAACTGGTATCCCTATAGAAGTATAGATAGAGCTCTCTCTATCCCGATTGGATAAAACTGGTATCCCGGCCTGGGGGAAAAAAGCATGTCATGTCCTGTTTACTAACAGAAGTGGAGAGACAGGCTACATTGATGAGTCCTGATTGATTGATTGAAATCTTTATTAACAGTTTGCAGAATTACAGTACATTTCAAGCACAAACTCAATACAAAGACTGTTAACTGTGAGTGGACGACCCAATTAAGCCTTACACTTGTTTACAACAGGGTCCACATTGTTCAATTCATCAAAACATTTAGAGACAAACAAATAGACACTTCTATGTAGTTAAGAACAGAACAGGAATTCATCATATAGGAAGCGAAAAGGGAAAAAAATATATATACAGTGAGGGGATTGGCGTTGATGCCATGTGTGCATATGTGCAGGCACCCAACACCACGTCCATACAAAAACATAGTACAATCCAGATAAAAATTCAGCTTTTACAGAGGCCAGTTTCGAATTGCAGCCATCCGTAGGTGCCCTTTGAGAGCAGTTTTGAAGGAGCCAAGGGATTCACATGTCTTAATGACTGTTGGTAGGGCGTTCCACATTTTGGTCGCATAGGAGCGAAAAGAATTTAGCCCCTTGTTTGTGCCGAATCTGGGTTGTACATGGTTTGTTGCACTCCCTCTGGTGTTGTGGGTGTGGACTTCGTTTACATTAAGGAAGTCCAATCACAATACAGAGATATATTTAACCCATTCAGACCTGAGGACGATTCTACAAATGCCTTCTAAATCCTGACAGTTTTCTGAAAAACCCCATGTTTCTATGTCAGCGGTGCTCAATAATTCTTTTCATGTCAAGGACCCCCAGAATTATGTTAAAATCTTGTTCCTAACCCATCTCCCATCTCCGCTGTTAGGGTTAACTCTAAGGGTTAACCCTAACCCATCTCCGCTGTTAGGGTTAGGGTTAACTCTAAGGGTTAACCCTAACCCATCTCCGCTGTTAGGGTTAGGGTTAACTCTAAGGGTTAACCCTAACCCATCTCCGCTGTTAGCCTCGCCTATTATCTCTCTCCCTCTTAACCCACTCAGGACGGGAATCCCTTTTGGCGTTTTAAGCATTATTAGCTATTGAGAAATAGCAGACCTACAAGCTCGTAGGGCTAGGGTTAGGTAGAGCTTGTAGATCTGCTATTTATTTATTTTTTAACGTGAAAATGTGGCGCAGATCTTTGAATATATTCTTTCAGAGCGAAAGGAAAGGAAAGGTACTATGTTTACCCAGGGTAACTGGACTAATCTCAAGAACTTGTTTACAGCCAGGCCCTGCTCATAGAACATTTCATGGTAGGGGTTCAATGCCTTGCTCAAGGGCACTTCAGCGGTGGTCATTTTAACGTGCCGGTCCGGGGATACGAACTGTCTCACAGGGTTAAAACCTTTGTTTCTATATCAGCGGTGCTCAACATTTTTCATGTCAAGGACCCCCAGAATTATCTGTATTTGGCCGCCTGACCCCAGTTCTTCCAGGGACCATTCAATTCTTCAAAAATGACAAGCTCGTAGCGCGGCACTCGTGCACCCTGACCCTATAAACCGGGGGGTCCATGAAATGAAACGGGTTGAGAATCACTGCTAGAGCCGTAATAATCTTCTCTTCTCTTTTTAGACCAGAATCAAAGATTAGAGTTAAAAACGTTCTGCTCTGAAAGAGTATATATATTAAAAGATTTGCGCCACATATTTTCACGCTTTTTCAAAAGTTGCTGATCTACAAGCTCGCTTACTTAACCCATTCTGACCTGAGATCAGATTCATACGAGGTTTCCACTGGACACACACTGGTCTGATTAACCCATTCTGACCTGAGATCAGATTCTAAAAAATATCAGTCGTTCTTCGATTTTTCAAAAATAGCAGACCTACAAGCTCGTAGCGCGCCACTCGGTGGCGCGCTATGAGCTTGTAGATCTGCTATTTTTCAATAGCTAAAGCATAACATAATGCTATCACCAAAATGGGTTCCCGTTCAGAATGGGTTAATGAAGAGCGTCATTTTGGGACAGCGGTTTTTACGATTGGCCCATTTTTGCCATTGATATAGAGCCTTAAAGCCAGAAATAGCAGATCTACAAGCTCATACGGTAGATCTGCCTGCATGCCGGCGACATGGAGCGATAGTATAAATCAACGTTCCCTAAACCCTTAACTCATTCTGACCTGAGATCAGATTCATACGAGGTTTCCACGGGACACACACTGGTCTGATTAACCCATTCTGACCTGAGATCAGATTCTAAAAATGTCAGTCGTTCTTCGAATTTTTCAAAAATAGCAGACCTACAAGCTCGTATCGCGCCACTCGGTGGCGCGATATGAGCTTGTAGATCTGCTATTTTTCAATAGGTAAAGCATAACATGATGCTAACACCAAAATGGGTGCCCGGTCAGAATGGGTTAAACCAAACCTCCAAATGTCTAGTCTCCATATTTACCCCAAGATGAATCTTTATCAAACATAAAACAACCATTTCTCTAAACAAGAGAAGAAGGAAAAGGCAGGTTACAACACTTTTAGTTTTGTTTTTCTTCTTTCTAATTATTAGAAACATCGTGTATATTTAATGATTTTATTTGTCACAACTCCAGTTGGCTTTGTCCGCGGCGTAAACGTATTCAACCCATTTTGGGTGCGGGAACCGTTTTTGGTGTTTTAAGCATTTACAATTTACAATTTAGGCATTTAGCAGACGCTCTTAATCCAGAGCGACTTACATTAAGCAAGAACAAAAAAGCATGGGAATACATCACATAAAAGCATTTATCATGAAACATGCGTAAGCTAAGAAAGTAACAGTGGAATATCTATAATGAAACTATACATATAAGCTATACATCTATACTACTATGCTATACATATGTACTATGACGTGCTATGACAATAGCACATACAATGCACTTATGCTGTCTACATAACATGCTATAAGACTATCAAATGCTATCTAAGTCTACAGAATTGCTATCTAAGGGGGTGGGGTAAGTGCTATGGGCCACGATGGAGTCTGAAAGCATTATGTTATACTTCGTGAAAATGTGGCACAAATACTGTCAGGATTTAGAAGACATTTTATACATTTTGACGTCCGGCCTAAATTAGTTAAATAAATACTTTACCTAAATTAGTTAAATAAATACTTTACCTAAATTAGTTAAATAAATTATTTACCCTAACCCTAAATTAGTTAAATAAATACTTTACCTAAATTAGTTAAATAAATACTTTACCTAAATTAGTTAAATAAATACTTTTTGAAAAGTCTACGAGAAAAAGGAACCGGGAATTATTTTCTCTCGTCTCTCG
>NW_027665688.1:0-51470 GCF_963924005.1 Protomyctophum bolini | reverse complement strand
TACCGTATGGCCCTATAAACTGTGTTGGGATGAAAGCTAGCCACGTTGAGCATTGTGGCAAGAGCTGGGGCAGTTTGGGACAACAGGGAATGAACGGGGCCAAAATGTCACTTTCACAGTCCCAAAGTGCCATTTTCACAGTAAAAAGGCCTGGTTCACTTTTGCTTAGCTTAGTCTGTAACTTGAAAACTATGTACCGTATGGCCCTATAAACTGTGTTGGGATGAAAGCTAGCCACTTTGAGCAATGTGGGAAGTGCTGGGGCAGTTTGGGACAACAGGGCCAAAATGTCACTTTCACAGTCCCAAAGTGCCATTTTCACAGTAAAAAAAAAAGATTCATTTTGCTTAGCTTAGTCTGTAACTTGAAAACTATGTACCGTATGGCCCTATAAACTGTGTTGGGATGAAAGCTAGCCACTTTGAGCAATGTGGGAAGTGCTGGGGCAGTTTGGGACAACAGGGCCAAAATGTCACTTTCACAGTCCCAAAGTGCCATTTTCACAGTAAAAAGGCCTGGTTCACTTTTGCTTAGCTTAGTCTGTAACTTGAAAACTATGTACCGTATGGCCCTATAAACTGTGTTGGGATGAAAGCTAGCCACTTTGAGCAATGTGGGAAGTGCTGGGGCAGTTTGGGACAACAGGGCCAAAATGTCACTTTCACAGTCCCAAAGTGCCGTTTTCACAGTAAAAAGGCCTGGTTCACTTTTGCTTAGCTTAGTCTGTAACTTGAAAACTATGTACCGTATGGCCCTATAAACTGTGTTGGGATGAAAGCTAGCCACTTTGAGCAATGTGGGAAGTGCTGGGGCAGTTTGGGACAACAGGGCCAAAATGTCACTTTCACAGTCCCAAAGTGCCATTTTCACAGTAAAAAAGACTGATTCACTTTTGCTTAGCTTAGTCTGTAACTTGAAAACTATGTACCGTATGGCCCTATAAACTGTGTTGGGATGAAAGCTAGCCACTTTGAGCAATGTGGGAAGTGCTGGGGCAGTTTGGGACAACAGGGCCAAAATGTCACTTTCACAGTCCCAAAGTGCCGTTTTCACAGTAAAAAGGCCTGGTTCACTTTTGCTTAGCTTAGTCTGTAACTTGAAAACTATGTACCGTATGGCCCTATAAACTGTGTTGGGATGAAAGCTAGCCACTTTGAGCAATGTGGGAAGTGCTGGGGCAGTTTGGGACAACAGGGCCAAAATGTCACTTTCACAGTCCCAAAGTGCCGTTTTCACAGTAAAAAGGCCTGGTTCACTTTTGCTTAGCTTAGTCTGTAACTTGAAAACTATGTACCGTATGGCCCTATAAACTGTGTTGGGATGAAAGCTAGCCACTTTGAGCATTGTGGCAAGAGCTGGGGCAGTTTGGGACAACAGGGAATGAACGGGGCCAAAATGTCACTTTCACAGTCCCAAAGTGCCATTTTCACAGTAAAAAGGCCTGGTTCACTTTTGCTTAGCTTAGTCTGTAACTTGAAAACTATGTACCGTATGGCCCTATAAACTGTGTTGGGATGAAAGCTAGCCACTTTGAGCAATGTGGGAAGTGCTGGGGCAGTTTGGGACAACAGGGCCAAAATGTCACTTTCACAGTCCCAAAGTGCCATTTTCACAGTAAAAAAAAAAGATTCATTTTGCTTAGCTTAGTCTGTAACTTGAAAACTATGTACCGTATGGCCCTATAAACTGTGTTGGGATGAAAGCTAGCCACTTTGAGCAATGTGGGAAGTGCTGGGGCAGTTTGGGACAACAGGGCCAAAATGTCACTTTCACAGTCCCAAAGTGCCATTTTCACAGTAAAAAGGCCTGGTTCACTTTTGCTTAGCTTAGTCTGTAACTTGAAAACTATGTACCGTATGGCCCTATAAACTGTGTTGGGATGAAAGCTAGCCACTTTGAGCAATGTGGGAAGTGCTGGGGCAGTTTGGGACAACAGGGCCAAAATGTCACTTTCACAGTCCCAAAGTGCCATTTTCACAGTAAAAAGGCCTGGTTCACTTTTGCTTAGCTTAGTCTGTAACTTGAAAACTATGTACCGTATGGCCCTATAAACTGTGTTGGGATGAAAGCTAGCCACTTTGAGCATTGTGGCAAGAGCTGGGGCAGTTTGGGACAACAGGGAATGAACGGGGCCAAAATGTCACTTTCACAGTCCCAAAGTGCCATTTTCACAGTAAAAAGGCCTGGTTCACTTTTGCTTAGCTTAGTCTGTAACTTGAAAACTATGTACCGTATGGCCCTATAAACTGTGTTGGGATGAAAGCTAGCCACTTTGAGCAATGTGGGAAGTGCTGGGGCAGTTTGGGACAACAGGGCCAAAATGTCACTTTCACAGTCCCAAAGTGCCATTTTCACAGTAAAAAGGCCTGGTTCACTTTTGCTTAGCTTAGTCTGTAACTTGAAAACTATGTACCGTATGGCCCTATAAACTGTGTTGGGATGAAAGCTAGCCACTTTGAGCAATGTGGGAAGTGCTGGGGCAGTTTGGGACAACAGGGCCAAAATGTCACTTTCACAGTCCCAAAGTGCCGTTTTCACAGTAAAAAGGCCTGGTTCACTTTTGCTTAGCTTAGTCTGTAACTTGAAAACTATGTACCGTATGGCCCTATAAACTGTGTTGGGATGAAAGCTAGCCACTTTGAGCAATGTGGGAAGTGCTGGGGCAGTTTGGGACAACAGGGCCAAAATGTCACTTTCACAGTCCCAAAGTGCCATTTTCACAGTAAAAAGGCCTGGTTCACTTTTGCTTAGCTTAGTCTGTAACTTGAAAACTATGTACCGTATGGCCCTATAAACTGTGTTGGGATGAAAGCTAGCCACGTTGAGCATTGTGGCAAGAGCTGGGGCAGTTTGGGACAACAGGGAATGAACGGGGCCAAAATGTCACTTTCACAGTCCCAAAGTGCCATTTTCACAGTAAAAAGGCCTGGTTCACTTTTGCTTAGCTTAGTCTGTAACTTGAAAACTATGTACCGTATGGCCCTATAAACTGTGTTGGGATGAAAGCTAGCCACTTTGAGCAATGTGGGAAGTGCTGGGGCAGTTTGGGACAACAGGGCCAAAATGTCACTTTCACAGTCCCAAAGTGCCGTTTTCACAGTAAAAAGGCCTGTTTCACTTTTGCTTAGCTTAGTCTGTAACTTGAAAACTATGTACCGTATGGCCCTATAAACTGTGTTGGGATGAAAGCTAGCCACTTTGAGCAATGTGGGAAGTGCTGGGGCAGTTTGGGACAACAGGGCCAAAATGTCACTTTCACAGTCCCAAAGTGCCATTTTCACAGTAAAAAAAAAAGATTCACTTTTGCTTAGCTTAGTCTGTAACTTGAAAACTATGTACCGTATGGCCCTATAAACTGTGTTGGGATGAAAGCTAGCCACTTTGAGCAATGTGGGAAGTGCTGGGGCAGTTTGGGACAACAGGGCCAAAATGTCACTTTCACAGTCCCAAAGTGCCGTTTTCACAGTAAAAAGGCCTGGTTCACTTTTGCTTAGCTTAGTCTGTAACTTGAAAACTATGTACCGTATGGCCCTATAAACTGTGTTGGGATGAAAGCTAGCCACTTTGAGCAATGTGGGAAGTGCTGGGGCAGTTTGGGACAACAGGGCCAAAATGTCACTTTCACAGTCCCAAAGTGCCGTTTTCACAGTAAAAAGGCCTGGTTCACTTTTGCTTAGCTTAGTCTGTAACTTGAAAACTATGTACCGTATGGCCCTATAAACTGTGTTGGGATGAAAGCTAGCCACTTTGAGCATTGTGGCAAGAGCTGGGGCAGTTTGGGACAACAGGGAATGAACGGGGCCAAAATGTCACTTTCACAGTCCCAAAGTGCCATTTTCACAGTAAAAAGGCCTGGTTCACTTTTGCTTAGCTTAGTCTGTAACTTGAAAACTATGTACCGTATGGCCCTATAAACTGTGTTGGGATGAAAGCTAGCCACTTTGAGCAATGTGGGAAGTGCTGGGGCAGTTTGGGACAACAGGGCCAAAATGTCACTTTCACAGTCCCAAAGTGCCGTTTTCACAGTAAAAAGGCCTGTTTCACTTTTGCTTAGCTTAGTCTGTAACTTGAAAACTATGTACCGTATGGCCCTATAAACTGTGTTGGGATGAAAGCTAGCCACTTTGAGCAATGTGGGAAGTGCTGGGGCAGTTTGGGACAACAGGGCCAAAATGTCACTTTCACAGTCCCAAAGTGCCATTTTCACAGTAAAAAAAAAAAGATTCATTTTGCTTAGCTTAGTCTGTAACTTGAAAACTATGTACCGTATGGCCCTATAAACTGTGTTGGGATGAAAGCTAGCCACTTTGAGCAATGTGGGAAGTGCTGGGGCAGTTTGGGACAACAGGGCCAAAATGTCACTTTCACAGTCCCAAAGTGCCGTTTTCACAGTAAAAAGGCCTGGTTCACTTTTGCTTAGCTTAGTCTGTAACTTGAAAACTATGTACCGTATGGCCCTATAAACTGTGTTGGGATGAAAGCTAGCCACTTTGAGCAATGTGGGAAGTGCTGGGGCAGTTTGGGACAACAGGGCCAAAATGTCACTTTCACAGTCCCAAAGTGCCGTTTTCACAGTAAAAAGGCCTGGTTCACTTTTGCTTAGCTTAGTCTGTAACTTGAAAACTATGTACCGTATGGCCCTATAAACTGTGTTGGGATGAAAGCTAGCCACTTTGAGCATTGTGGCAAGAGCTGGGGCAGTTTGGGACAACAGGGAATGAACGGGGCCAAAATGTCACTTTCACAGTCCCAAAGTGCCATTTTCACAGTAAAAAGGCCTGGTTCACTTTTGCTTAGCTTAGTCTGTAACTTGAAAACTATGTACCGTATGGCCCTATAAACTGTGTTGGGATGAAAGCTAGCCACTTTGAGCAATGTGGGAAGTGCTGGGGCAGTTTGGGACAACAGGGCCAAAATGTCACTTTCACAGTCCCAAAGTGCCATTTTCACAGTAAAAAAAAAAAGATTCATTTTGCTTAGCTTAGTCTGTAACTTGAAAACTATGTACCGTATGGCCCTATAAACTGTGTTGGGATGAAAGCTAGCCACTTTGAGCAATGTGGGAAGTGCTGGGGCAGTTTGGGACAACAGGGCCAAAA
Source organism: Protomyctophum bolini (assembly GCF_963924005.1). NCBI lineage: Eukaryota > Metazoa > Chordata > Actinopteri > Myctophiformes > Myctophidae > Protomyctophum > Protomyctophum bolini. The sequence continues at coordinate 46,371 of NW_027665688.1, read as the reverse complement.
TGTCACTTTCACAGTCCCAAAGTGCCATTTTCACAGTAAAAAGGCCTGGTTCACTTTTGCTTAGCTTAGTCTGTAACTTGAAAACTATGTACCGTATGGCCCTATAAACTGTGTTGGGATGAAAGCTAGCCACTTTGAGCATTGTGGCAAGAGCTGGGGCAGTTTGGGACAACAGGGAATGAACGGGGCCAAAATGTCACTTTCACAGTCCCAAAGTGCCATTTTCACAGTAAAAAGGCCTGGTTCACTTTTGCTTAGCTTAGTCTGTAACTTGAAAACTATGTACCGTATGGCCCTATAAACTGTGTTGGGATGAAAGCTAGCCACTTTGAGCAATGTGGGAAGTGCTGGGGCAGTTTGGGACAACAGGGCCAAAATGTCACTTTCACAGTCCCAAAGTGCCATTTTCACAGTAAAAAGGCCTGGTTCACTTTTGCTTAGCTTAGTCTGTAACTTGAAAACTATGTACCGTATGGCCCTATAAACTGTGTTGGGATGAAAGCTAGCCACTTTGAGCAATGTGGGAAGTGCTGGGGCAGTTTGGGACAACAGGGCCAAAATGTCACTTTCACAGTCCCAAAGTGCCATTTTCACAGTAAAAAAAAGGATTCACTTTTGCTTAGCTTAGTCTGTAACTTGAAAACTATGTACCGTATGGCCCTATAAACTGTGTTGGGATGAAAGCTAGCCACTTTGAGCAATGTGGGAAGTGCTGGGGCAGTTTGGGACAACAGGGCCAAAATGTCACTTTCACAGTCCCAAAGTGCCATTTTCACAGTAAAAAGGCCTGGTTCACTTTTGCTTAGCTTAGTCTGTAACTTGAAAACTATGTACCGTATGGCCCTATAAACTGTGTTGGGATGAAAGCTAGCCACTTTGAGCAATGTGGGAAGTGCTGGGGCAGTTTGGGACAACAGGGCCAAAATGTCACTTTCACAGTCCCAAAGTGCCATTTTCACAGTAAAAAGGCCTGGTTCACTTTTGCTTAGCTTAGTCTGTAACTTGAAAACTATGTACCGTATGGCCCTATAAACTGTGTTGGGATGAAAGCTAGCCACTTTGAGCAATGTGGGAAGTGCTGGGGCAGTTTGGGACAACAGGGCCAAAATGTCACTTTCACAGTCCCAAAGTGCCGTTTTCACAGTAAAAAGGCCTGGTTCACTTTTGCTTAGCTTAGTCTGTAACTTGAAAACTATGTACCGTATGGCCCTATAAACTGTGTTGGGATGAAAGCTAGCCACTTTGAGCAATGTGGGAAGTGCTGGGGCAGTTTGGGACAACAGGGCCAAAATGTCACTTTCACAGTCCCAAAGTGCCGTTTTCACAGTAAAAAGGCCTGGTTCACTTTTGCTTAGCTTAGTCTGTAACTTGAAAACTATGTACCGTATGGCCCTATAAACTGTGTTGGGATGAAAGCTAGCCACTTTGAGCATTGTGGCAAGAGCTGGGGCAGTTTGGGACAACAGGGAATGAACGGGGCCAAAATGTCACTTTCACAGTCCCAAAGTGCCATTTTCACAGTAAAAAGGCCTGGTTCACTTTTGCTTAGCTTAGTCTGTAACTTGAAAACTATGTACCGTATGGCCCTATAAACTGTGTTGGGATGAAAGCTAGCCACTTTGCAATGTGGGAAGTGCTGGGGCAGTTTGGGACAACAGGGCCAAAATGTCACTTTCACAGTCCCAAAGTGCCATTTTCACAGTAAAAAAAAAAGATTCATTTTGCTTAGCTTAGTCTGTAACTTGAAAACTATGTACCGTATGGCCCTATAAACTGTGTTGGGATGAAAGCTAGCCACTTTGAGCAATGTGGGAAGTGCTGGGGCAGTTTGGGACAACAGGGCCAAAATGTCACTTTCACAGTCCCAAAGGGCCATTTTCACAGTAAAAAGGCCTGGTTCACTTTTGCTTAGCTTAGTCTGTAACTTGAAAACTATGTACCGTATGGCCCTATAAACTGTGTTGGGATGAAAGCTAGCCACTTTGAGCAATGTGGGAAGTGCTGGGGCAGTTTGGGACAACAGGGCCAAAATGTCACTTTCACAGTCCCAAAGTGCCATTTTCACAGTAAAAAGGCCTGGTTCACTTTTGCTTAGCTTAGTCTGTAACTTGAAAACTATGTACCGTATGGCCCTATAAACTGTGTTGGGATGAAAGCTAGCCACTTTGAGCATTGTGGCAAGAGCTGGGGCAGTTTGGGACAACAGGGAATGAACGGGGCCAAAATGTCACTTTCACAGTCCCAAAGTGCCATTTTCACAGTAAAAAGGCCTGGTTCACTTTTGCTTAGCTTAGTCTGTAACTTGAAAACTATGTACCGTATGGCCCTATAAACTGTGTTGGGATGAAAGCTAGCCACTTTGAGCAATGTGGGAAGTGCTGGGGCAGTTTGGGACAACAGGGCCAAAATGTCACTTTCACAGTCCCAAAGTGCCATTTTCACAGTAAAAAGGCCTGGTTCACTTTTGCTTAGCTTAGTCTGTAACTTGAAAACTATGTACCGTATGGCCCTATAAACTGTGTTGGGATGAAAGCTAGCCACTTTGAGCAATGTGGGAAGTGCTGGGGCAGTTTGGGACAACAGGGCCAAAATGTCACTTTCACAGTCCCAAAGTGCCATTTTCACAGTAAAAAAAAAAGATTCATTTTGCTTAGCTTAGTCTGTAACTTGAAAACTATGTACCGTATGGCCCTATAAACTGTGTTGGGATGAAAGCTAGCCACTTTGAGCAATGTGGGAAGTGCTGGGGCAGTTTGGGACAACAGGGCCAAAATGTCACTTTCACAGTCCCAAAGTGCCATTTTCACAGTAAAAAGGCCTGGTTCACTTTTGCTTAGCTTAGTCTGTAACTTGAAAACTATGTACCGTATGGCCCTATAAACTGTGTTGGGATGAAAGCTAGCCACTTTGAGCAATGTGGGAAGTGCTGGGGCAGTTTGGGACAACAGGGCCAAAATGTCACTTTCACAGTCCCAAAGTGCCATTTTCACAGTAAAAAGGCCTGGTTCACTTTTGCTTAGCTTAGTCTGTAACTTGAAAACTATGTACCGTATGGCCCTATAAACTGTGTTGGGATGAAAGCTAGCCACGTTGAGCATTGTGGCAAGAGCTGGGGCAGTTTGGGACAACAGGGAATGAACGGGGCCAAAATGTCACTTTCACAGTCCCAAAGTGCCATTTTCACAGTAAAAAGGCCTGGTTCACTTTTGCTTAGCTTAGTCTGTAACTTGAAAACTATGTACCGTATGGCCCTATAAACTGTGTTGGGATGAAAGCTAGCCACTTTGAGCAATGTGGGAAGTGCTGGGGCAGTTTGGGACAACAGGGCCAAAATGTCACTTTCACAGTCCCAAAGTGCCGTTTTCACAGTAAAAAGGCCTGGTTCACTTTTGCTTAGCTTAGTCTGTAACTTGAAAACTATGTACCGTATGGCCCTATAAACTGTGTTGGGATGAAAGCTAGCCACTTTGAGCAATGTGGGAAGTGCTGGGGCAGTTTGGGACAACAGGGCCAAAATGTCACTTTCACAGTCCCAAAGTGCCGTTTTCACAGTAAAAAGGCCTGGTTCACTTTTGCTTAGCTTAGTCTGTAACTTGAAAACTATGTACCGTATGGCCCTATAAACTGTGTTGGGATGAAAGCTAGCCACTTTGAGCAATGTGGGAAGTGCTGGGGCAGTTTGGGACAACAGGGCCAAAATGTCACTTTCACAGTCCCAAAGTGCCATTTTCACAGTAAAAAGGCCTGGTTCACTTTTGCTTAGCTTAGTCTGTAACTTGAAAACTATGTACCGTATGGCCCTATAAACTGTGTTGGGATGAAAGCTAGCCACTTTGAGCATTGTGGCAAGAGCTGGGGCAGTTTGGGACAACAGGGAATGAACGGGGCCAAAATGTCACTTTCACAGTCCCAAAGTGCCATTTTCACAGTAAAAAGGCCTGGTTCACTTTTGCTTAGCTTAGTCTGTAACTTGAAAACTATGTACCGTATGGCCCTATAAACTGTGTTGGGATGAAAGCTAGCCACTTTGAGCAATGTGGGAAGTGCTGGGGCAGTTTGGGACAACAGGGCCAAAATGTCACTTTCACAGTCCCAAAGTGCCATTTTCACAGTAAAAAGGCCTGGTTCACTTTTGCTTAGCTTAGTCTGTAACTTGAAAACTATGTACCGTATGGCCCTATAAACTGTGTTGGGATGAAAGCTAGCCACTTTGAGCAATGTGGGAAGTGCTGGGGCAGTTTGGGACAACAGGGCCAAAATGTCACTTTCACAGTCCCAAAGTGCCGTTTTCACAGTAAAAAGGCCTGGTTCACTTTTGCTTAGCTTAGTCTGTAACTTGAAAACTATGTACCGTATGGCCCTATAAACTGTGTTGGGATGAAAGCTAGCCACTTTGAGCAATGTGGGAAGTGCTGGGGCAGTTTGGGACAACAGGGCCAAAATGTCACTTTCACAGTCCCAAAGTGCCATTTTCACAGTAAAAAAAAAAAGATTCATTTTGCTTAGCTTAGTCTGTAACTTGAAAACTATGTACCGTATGGCCCTATAAACTGTGTTGGGATGAAAGCTAGCCACTTTGAGCAATGTGGGAAGTGCTGGGGCAGTTTGGGACAACAGGGCCAAAATGTCACTTTCACAGTCCCAAAGTGCCATTTTCACAGTAAAAAGGCCTGGTTCACTTTTGCTTAGCTTAGTCTGTAACTTGAAAACTATGTACCGTATGGCCCTATAAACTGTGTTGGGATGAAAGCTAGCCACTTTGAGCATTGTGGCAAGAGCTGGGGCAGTTTGGGACAACAGGGAATGAACGGGGCCAAAATGTCACTTTCACAGTCCCAAAGTGCCATTTTCACAGTAAAAAGGCCTGGTTCACTTTTGCTTAGCTTAGTCTGTAACTTGAAAACTATGTACCGTATGGCCCTATAAACTGTGTTGGGATGAAAGCTAGCCACTTTGAGCAATGTGGGAAGTGCTGGGGCAGTTTGGGACAACAGGGCCAAAATGTCACTTTCACAGTCCCAAAGTGCCATTTTCACAGTAAAAAGGCCTGGTTCACTTTTGCTTAGCTTAGTCTGTAACTTGAAAACTATGTACCGTATGGCCCTATAAACTGTGTTGGGATGAAAGCTAGCCACTTTGAGCAATGTGGGAAGTGCTGGGGCAGTTTGGGACAACAGGGCCAAAATGTCACTTTCACAGTCCCAAAGTGCCATTTTCACAGTAAAAAAAAAAAGATTCATTTTGCTTAGCTTAGTCTGTAACTTGAAAACTATGTACCGTATGGCCCTATAAACTGTGTTGGGATGAAAGCTAGCCACTTTGAGCAATGTGGGAAGTGCTGGGGCAGTTTGGGACAACAGGGCCAAAATGTCACTTTCACAGTCCCAAAGTGCCATTTTCACAGTAAAAAGGCCTGGTTCACTTTTGCTTAGCTTAGTCTGTAACTTGAAAACTATGTACCGTATGGCCCTATAAACTGTGTTGGGATGAAAGCTAGCCACTTTGAGCAATGTGGGAAGTGCTGGGGCAGTTTGGGACAACAGGGCCAAAATGTCACTTTCACAGTCCCAAAGTGCCATTTTCACAGTAAAAAGGCCTGGTTCACTTTTGCTTAGCTTAGTCTGTAACTTGAAAACTATGTACCGTATGGCCCTATAAACTGTGTTGGGATGAAAGCTAGCCACGTTGAGCATTGTGGCAAGAGCTGGGGCAGTTTGGGACAACAGGGAATGAACGGGGCCAAAATGTCACTTTCACAGTCCCAAAGTGCCATTTTCACAGTAAAAAGGCCTGGTTCACTTTTGCTTAGCTTAGTCTGTAACTTGAAAACTATGTACCGTATGGCCCTATAAACTGTGTTGGGATGAAAGCTAGCCACTTTGAGCAATGTGGGAAGTGCTGGGGCAGTTTGGGACAACAGGGCCAAAATGTCACTTTCACAGTCCCAAAGTGCCGTTTTCACAGTAAAAAGGCCTGGTTCACTTTTGCTTAGCTTAGTCTGTAACTTGAAAACTATGTACCGTATGGCCCTATAAACTGTGTTGGGATGAAAGCTAGCCACTTTGAGCAATGTGGGAAGTGCTGGGGCAGTTTGGGACAACAGGGCCAAAATGTCACTTTCACAGTCCCAAAGTGCCATTTTCACAGTAAAAAAAAAAAGATTCATTTTGCTTAGCTTAGTCTGTAACTTGAAAACTATGTACCGTATGGCCCTATAAACTGTGTTGGGATGAAAGCTAGCCACTTTGAGCAATGTGGGAAGTGCTGGGGCAGTTTGGGACAACAGGGCCAAAATGTCACTTTCACAGTCCCAAAGTGCCGTTTTCACAGTAAAAAGGCCTGGTTCACTTTTGCTTAGCTTAGTCTGTAACTTGAAAACTATGTACCGTATGGCCCTATAAACTGTGTTGGGATGAAAGCTAGCCACTTTGAGCAATGTGGGAAGTGCTGGGGCAGTTTGGGACAACAGGGCCAAAATGTCACTTTCACAGTCCCAAAGTGCCGTTTTCACAGTAAAAAGGCCTGGTTCACTTTTGCTTAGCTTAGTCTGTAACTTGAAAACTATGTACCGTATGGCCCTATAAACTGTGTTGGGATGAAAGCTAGCCACTTTGAGCAATGTGGGAAGTGCTGGGGCAGTTTGGGACAACAGGGCCAAAATGTCACTTTCACAGTCCCAAAGTGCCGTTTTCACAGTAAAAAGGCCTGGTTCACTTTTGCTTAGCTTAGTCTGTAACTTGAAAACTATGTACCGTATGGCCCTATAAACTGTGTTGGGATGAAAGCTAGCCACTTTGAGCAATGTGGGAAGTGCTGGGGCAGTTTGGGACAACAGGGCCAAAATGTCACTTTCACAGTCCCAAAGTGCCGTTTTCACAGTAAAAAGGCCTGGTTCACTTTTGCTTAGCTTAGTCTGTAACTTGAAAACTATGTACCGTATGGCCCTATAAACTGTGTTGGGATGAAAGCTAGCCACTTTGAGCAATGTGGGAAGTGCTGGGGCAGTTTGGGACAACAGGGCCAAAATGTCACTTTCACAGTCCCAAAGTGCCGTTTTCACAGTAAAAAGGCCTGGTTCACTTTTGCTTAGCTTAGTCTGTAACTTGAAAACTATGTACCGTATGGCCCTATAAACTGTGTTGGGATGAAAGCTAGCCACTTTGAGCAATGTGGGAAGTGCTGGGGCAGTTTGGGACAACAGGGCCAAAATGTCACTTTCACAGTCCCAAAGTGCCGTTTTCACAGTAAAAAGGCCTGGTTCACTTTTGCTTAGCTTAGTCTGTAACTTGAAAACTATGTACCGTATGGCCCTATAAACTGTGTTGGGATGAAAGCTAGCCACTTTGAGCAATGTGGGAAGTGCTGGGGCAGTTTGGGACAACAGGGCCAAAATGTCACTTTCACAGTCCCAAAGTGCCATTTTCACAGTAAAAAGGCCTGGTTCACTTTTGCTTAGCTTAGTCTGTAACTTGAAAACTATGTACTGTATGGCCCTATAAACTGTGTTGGGATGAAAGCTAGCCACTTTGAGCATTGTGGCAAGAGCTGGGGCAGTTTGGGACAACAGGGAATGAACGGGGCCAAAATGTCACTTTCACAGTCCCAAAGTGCCATTTTCACAGTAAAAAGGCCTGGTTCACTTTTGCTTAGCTTAGTCTGTAACTTGAAAACTATGTACCGTATGGCCCTATAAACTGTGTTGGGATGAAAGCTAGCCACTTTGAGCAATGTGGGAAGTGCTGGGGCAGTTTGGGACAACAGGGCCAAAATGTCACTTTCACAGTCCCAAAGTGCCATTTTCACAGTAAAAAAAAAAAGATTCATTTTGCTTAGCTTAGTCTGTAACTTGAAAACTATGTACCGTATGGCCCTATAAACTGTGTTGGGATGAAAGCTAGCCACTTTGAGCAATGTGGGAAGTGCTGGGGCAGTTTGGGACAACAGGGCCAAAATGTCACTTTCACAGTCCCAAAGTGCCGTTTTCACAGTAAAAAGGCCTGGTTCACTTTTGCTTAGCTTAGTCTGTAACTTGAAAACTATGTACCGTATGGCCCTATAAACTGTGTTGGGATGAAAGCTAGCCACTTTGAGCAATGTGGGAAGTGCTGGGGCAGTTTGGGACAACAGGGCCAAAATGTCACTTTCACAGTCCCAAAGTGCCATTTTCACAGTAAAAAAAAAAAGATTCATTTTGCTTAGCTTAGTCTGTAACTTGAAAACTATGTACCGTATGGCCCTATAAACTGTGTTGGGATGAAAGCTAGCCACTTTGAGCAATGTGGGAAGTGCTGGGGCAGTTTGGGACAACAGGGCCAAAATGTCACTTTCACAGTCCCAAAGTGCCATTTTCACAGTAAAAAGGCCTGGTTCACTTTTGCTTAGCTTAGTCTGTAACTTGAAAACTATGTACCGTATGGCCCTATAAACTGTGTTGGGATGAAAGCTAGCCACTTTGAGCAATGTGGGAAGTGCTGGGGCAGTTTGGGACAACAGGGCCAAAATGTCACTTTCACAGTCCCAAAGTGCCATTTTCACAGTAAAAAGGCCTGGTTCACTTTTGCTTAGCTTAGTCTGTAACTTGAAAACTATGTACCGAATGGCCCTATAAACTGTGTTGGGATGAAAGCTAGCCACTTTGAGCAATGTGGGAAGTGCTGGGGCAGTTTGGGACAACAGGGCCAAAATGTCACTTTCACAGTCCCAAAGTGCCATTTTCACAGTAAAAAAAAAAAGATTCATTTTGCTTAGCTTAGTCTGTAACTTGAAAACTATGTACCGTATGGCCCTATAAACTGTGTTGGGATGAAAGCTAGCCACTTTGAGCAATGTGGGAAGTGCTGGGGCAGTTTGGGACAACAGGGCCAAAATGTCACTTTCACAGTCCCAAAGTGCCATTTTCACAGTAAAAAGGCCTGGTTCACTTTTGCTTAGCTTAGTCTGTAACTTGAAAACTATGTACCGTATGGCCCTATAAACTGTGTTGGGATGAAAGCTAGCCACTTTGAGCAATGTGGGAAGTGCTGGGGCAGTTTGGGACAACAGGGCCAAAATGTCACTTTCACAGTCCCAAAGTGCCATTTTCACAGTAAAAAGGCCTGGTTCACTTTTGCTTAGCTTAGTCTGTAACTTGAAAACTATGTACCGTATGGCCCTATAAACTGTGTTGGGATGAAAGCTAGCCACGTTGAGCATTGTGGCAAGAGCTGGGGCAGTTTGGGACAACAGGGAATGAACGGGGCCAAAATGTCACTTTCACAGTCCCAAAGTGCCATTTTCACAGTAAAAAGGCCTGGTTCACTTTTGCTTAGCTTAGTCTGTAACTTGAAAACTATGTACCGTATGGCCCTATAAACTGTGTTGGGATGAAAGCTAGCCACTTTGAGCAATGTGGGAAGTGCTGGGGCAGTTTGGGACAACAGGGCCAAAATGTCACTTTCACAGTCCCAAAGTGCCGTTTTCACAGTAAAAAGGCCTGGTTCACTTTTGCTTAGCTTAGTCTGTAACTTGAAAACTATGTACCGTATGGCCCTATAAACTGTGTTGGGATGAAAGCTAGCCACTTTGAGCAATGTGGGAAGTGCTGGGGCAGTTTGGGACAACAGGGCCAAAATGTCACTTTCACAGTCCCAAAGTGCCATTTTCACAGTAAAAAAAAAAAGATTCATTTTGCTTAGCTTAGTCTGTAACTTGAAAACTATGTACCGTATGGCCCTATAAACTGTGTTGGGATGAAAGCTAGCCACTTTGAGCAATGTGGGAAGTGCTGGGGCAGTTTGGGACAACAGGGCCAAAATGTCACTTTCACAGTCCCAAAGTGCCGTTTTCACAGTAAAAAGGCCTGGTTCACTTTTGCTTAGCTTAGTCTGTAACTTGAAAACTATGTACCGTATGGCCCTATAAACTGTGTTGGGATGAAAGCTAGCCACTTTGAGCAATGTGGGAAGTGCTGGGGCAGTTTGGGACAACAGGGCCAAAATGTCACTTTCACAGTCCCAAAGTGCCGTTTTCACAGTAAAAAGGCCTGGTTCACTTTTGCTTAGCTTAGTCTGTAACTTGAAAACTATGTACCGTATGGCCCTATAAACTGTGTTGGGATGAAAGCTAGCCACTTTGAGCAATGTGGGAAGTGCTGGGGCAGTTTGGGACAACAGGGCCAAAATGTCACTTTCACAGTCCCAAAGTGCCGTTTTCACAGTAAAAAGGCCTGGTTCACTTTTGCTTAGCTTAGTCTGTAACTTGAAAACTATGTACCGTATGGCCCTATAAACTGTGTTGGGATGAAAGCTAGCCACTTTGAGCAATGTGGGAAGTGCTGGGGCAGTTTGGGACAACAGGGCCAAAATGTCACTTTCACAGTCCCAAAGTGCCATTTTCACAGTAAAAAAAAAAAGATTCATTTTGCTTAGCTTAGTCTGTAACTTGAAAACTATGTACCGTATGGCCCTATAAACTGTGTTGGGATGAAAGCTAGCCACTTTGAGCAATGTGGGAAGTGCTGGGGCAGTTTGGGACAACAGGGCCAAAATGTCACTTTCACAGTCCCAAAGTGCCGTTTTCACAGTAAAAAGGCCTGGTTCACTTTTGCTTAGCTTAGTCTGTAACTTGAAAACTATGTACCGTATGGCCCTATAAACTGTGTTGGGATGAAAGCTAGCCACTTTGAGCAATGTGGGAAGTGCTGGGGCAGTTTGGGACAACAGGGCCAAAATGTCACTTTCACAGTCCCAAAGTGCCGTTTTCACAGTAAAAAGGCCTGGTTCACTTTTGCTTAGCTTAGTCTGTAACTTGAAAACTATGTACCGTATGGCCCTATAAACTGTGTTGGGATGAAAGCTAGCCACTTTGAGCAATGTGGGAAGTGCTGGGGCAGTTTGGGACAACAGGGCCAAAATGTCACTTTCACAGTCCCAAAGTGCCATTTTCACAGTAAAAAGGCCTGGTTCACTTTTGCTTAGCTTAGTCTGTAACTTGAAAACTATGTACCGTATGGCCCTATAAACTGTGTTGGGATGAAAGCTAGCCACTTTGAGCAATGTGGGAAGTGCTGGGGCAGTTTGGGACAACAGGGCCAAAATGTCACTTTCACAGTCCCAAAGTGCCATTTTCACAGTAAAAAGGCCTGGTTCACTTTTGCTTAGCTTAGTCTGTAACTTGAAAACTATGTACCGTATGGCCCTATAAACTGTGTTGGGATGAAAGCTAGCCACGTTGAGCATTGTGGCAAGAGCTGGGGCAGTTTGGGACAACAGGGAATGAACGGGGCCAAAATGTCACTTTCACAGTCCCAAAGTGCCATTTTCACAGTAAAAAGGCCTGGTTCACTTTTGCTTAGCTTAGTCTGTAACTTGAAAACTATGTACCGTATGGCCCTATAAACTGTGTTGGGATGAAAGCTAGCCACTTTGAGCAATGTGGGAAGTGCTGGGGCAGTTTGGGACAACAGGGCCAAAATGTCACTTTCACAGTCCCAAAGTGCCGTTTTCACAGTAAAAAGGCCTGGTTCACTTTTGCTTAGCTTAGTCTGTAACTTGAAAACTATGTACCGTATGGCCCTATAAACTGTGTTGGGATGAAAGCTAGCCACTTTGAGCAATGTGGGAAGTGCTGGGGCAGTTTGGGACAACAGGGCCAAAATGTCACTTTCACAGTCCCAAAGTGCCATTTTCACAGTAAAAAAAAAAAGATTCATTTTGCTTAGCTTAGTCTGTAACTTGAAAACTATGTACCGTATGGCCCTATAAACTGTGTTGGGATGAAAGCTAGCCACTTTGAGCAATGTGGGAAGTGCTGGGGCAGTTTGGGACAACAGGGCCAAAATGTCACTTTCACAGTCCCAAAGTGCCGTTTTCACAGTAAAAAGGCCTGGTTCACTTTTGCTTAGCTTAGTCTGTAACTTGAAAACTATGTACCGTATGGCCCTATAAACTGTGTTGGGATGAAAGCTAGCCACTTTGAGCAATGTGGGAAGTGCTGGGGCAGTTTGGGACAACAGGGCCAAAATGTCACTTTCACAGTCCCAAAGTGCCGTTTTCACAGTAAAAAGGCCTGGTTCACTTTTGCTTAGCTTAGTCTGTAACTTGAAAACTATGTACCGTATGGCCCTATAAACTGTGTTGGGATGAAAGCTAGCCACTTTGAGCAATGTGGGAAGTGCTGGGGCAGTTTGGGACAACAGGGCCAAAATGTCACTTTCACAGTCCCAAAGTGCCGTTTTCACAGTAAAAAGGCCTGGTTCACTTTTGCTTAGCTTAGTCTGTAACTTGAAAACTATGTACCGTATGGCCCTATAAACTGTGTTGGGATGAAAGCTAGCCACTTTGAGCAATGTGGGAAGTGCTGGGGCAGTTTGGGACAACAGGGCCAAAATGTCACTTTCACAGTCCCAAAGTGCCATTTTCACAGTAAAAAAAAAAAGATTCATTTTGCTTAGCTTAGTCTGTAACTTGAAAACTATGTACCGTATGGCCCTATAAACTGTGTTGGGATGAAAGCTAGCCACTTTGAGCAATGTGGGAAGTGCTGGGGCAGTTTGGGACAACAGGGCCAAAATGTCACTTTCACAGTCCCAAAGTGCCGTTTTCACAGTAAAAAGGCCTGGTTCACTTTTGCTTAGCTTAGTCTGTAACTTGAAAACTATGTACCGTATGGCCCTATAAACTGTGTTGGGATGAAAGCTAGCCACTTTGAGCAATGTGGGAAGTGCTGGGGCAGTTTGGGACAACAGGGCCAAAATGTCACTTTCACAGTCCCAAAGTGCCGTTTTCACAGTAAAAAGGCCTGGTTCACTTTTGCTTAGCTTAGTCTGTAACTTGAAAACTATGTACCGTATGGCCCTATAAACTGTGTTGGGATGAAAGTGTAGTGTAATTTGTAGAACACACACAGACAAACATACATGTATTGGACAATTATTGTGTGTCGTTAAGATGAGGTTTAAGATGAAGACACACACACACACACACACAGCATAGGCTGATTCCTAGAAGAAACCATACCATAACAGAAAGCCAGCTTGACCATAATAGGATGGTCAGTAATGTGAGAGGATCATAACAGAATAATTCATACCAGCTGGGGTCTGTTAGTCGAGTGTGTAACGCATACACAATCGGGCACACCATACAGACGCCATGCGTAGGCACACGCACAATTAGGCACATGTTGAGAAAGGCCAAAACATGTGTCTGAGAGGCCCCTAACTTGAGACCTCTCTTGCGTGCAACGGTGTGATAGGCTCTCCAATTCCGGAGACAGTCTAAAGATTAGGGCAGTGTCCAGCCGGACAATCTCATTGGATAGAAGCCAAAATCCTGGATCATATAGACCGCACACAGAAGGATTTTGGGGCAGTGTTTTTTAGGAGTGCTAGGAGAATGTAGTAGTGGAACCCTGAGTGCTCATGTCATGTATTCTCCCCTGTCCCCCAATCCCCATCCCTTGTGCTTCAATAAATATACTATGTTAAAACCTTGAACCACGGGTCTTCATCCAGTCCGACGGGTGTGTCTCATCTCATCAATTATCCTACATTAATGGCGTCCAACGTGGTATGCGAATTTCCCCCAACGACGACTTTTGTGACAGGTGAGTGTGAATTTTTTACATTGATCCACACTCACCCGTCCGGTCGTTCTGTTGTTATGGGGGACATCGCAACAGACCCAACAAATCCACTTACTGGATGGGACAGGGCCCGTTGGATTGGTTGGGCCTGCAAGGAGTAGTATTGTGTTCAGTATTTTTTTTTAATGAAGGTTTATGAATTTTTTTTCTTCATTTTTTGATTTTTTTTTTTGTTTTTGTGTCAGACGACATTGGGTTGACTAAGTACTGTGCTAGTAGATAGCAGACGACATTGGGTTGACTAAGTACTGTGCTAGTAGATAGCAGACGAAATTGGGTTGACTAAGTACTGTGCTATAGATAGCAGACAGAATTTATTTTACTTTGTTTGTGCGCGCACTCGCACGAACATGCTGTGCTGATTGATCTTTGCTTTGTCGAAAGTGACGGTTTTCATGTGGATCTAGAGAAGAGTAGTCCATGTGATATGGTTCATTGTCTGTAACGATGTGTGTTGTCTCTATTAGTTAGCTATAATTTGGCCTGCCTGAAACATGGAATGAAAAGAAATGACGTAGAGACAAGGGTATGAACCCTCCACGCTGATGGAGGAGCAAGGTTTTATCAGATAAATGTCAGGGACTGTACACCCCTGTCATAGGTAAACGGTTATTGGCCATAACTGTAAACGCCTTGATTTGTTGTCCCGTGAGAGGGTGTGGTGACTGTCTGCGGACTCGCGATTAAAGAATTGACTTACGGAGTTGACTGAATTAAAGAGTTGACTGAATTAAAGAATTGACTGAATTGAAGAATTGACTGCATTAAATAATTGACTGAATATGTGGTGCCTGTCTTTAATGCAGTCGCTGGTTCTGGGATTGAAACTGTGTGGGGTATTTGTATGCGCGTGTGGTGTTCGTTTTGTGATGTGGGCAGGATTAAATAATGGTAGCTTTATTAAAACAATGTATGTGGCTGTGTTAGGCGACCGGGAGTGCTCCTTCCAAGTGAGGGAGAGAGGATAGAAAAAGGTGGGGGCTATGCAGGCGCACACGCTCCTGGGGCTGTTTTTGCCTTGAGATCTTTCCCCCCCCCTGCTTTGTTCGCCCTTGCAAGGGGGACGAGGCTGGGGGGAAGGGGGGTGCTCAGCGTCCTATTGGCTACTCGTGTGTGATTTTTTTTTGGAGGAGCGGCGTAAAAAGTAAAAGTTTCTACGGGAGATGAGATTGGCCGCTGGGGTTTCTTATGTTTTGTTTAGAACATGTTATTTCATGTTCTAAGGGGGGACTGGTATGGATTAATTGAATTTTGGGACTAGTTATTAGGAGTTTAATAATTCGGAAATAGGCTAAATGAAGGACTGGAATTAATGGATTAAGAAATAAATTGGAAAAATACCTAAACTTAGGTAAGAGAAATACACTTACGGTTATTATAGAAAGCACTAAAAATGTGTAATATGTTATAATGATCGTGTGGTTGTTTAATTAATTGCGAGCCTGGTTAATAAGTGCTCGATACGAAACTGGGGGCTGTCTGTACGTGTTATAGGAGTCATTGTTATTTCAACACTGGTGGTGTTACATTATTTGCATACTATCGATTGCGCGCTGCGGTCTGGTAGTCAAATTAATATGATTGGAAAACTTGAAAAAGAGCCGACTACAATACTATAGTTGGAAGCTAAATTGTGGCGATTGACTGCTGTCTTTTTGAGCGGACGGCAATGAGTCCTTTATTGGTGCCACGTTGCGTGTGATTCGCGTTGTCTAAATTCCGTGAACAATGCATATTGGCAGCGCGGGCGATATAAATTAAAAGTTTGTGGCTGTGTGCTAATATTGGCGACTACACAGTACACACTATAACGGGATATCAACAAACTACGTCATCACGTCATCACGTTCACGCTAACGATCTTGGTTGGCTTACAAACGATCACGTGATCACGATCCTCCATTCTGTTACGAAGGATCCACAGGATCCGCCATTTTGTGCCTGGTGGCTGAGCGTTCGCGCGGCACCGTACTACGTCAATTGCAACCATGAAGGAACTCTGAGGTGCAGAGCAGGCATACACAGAACTGCTCCATGCACACAGTACGCTGTGGTTTTTTATGCATTCATGACTGATAATGATGCACACATGTTATGCTGTTTAATACAGTGACAACCTATTTAGAGACGTTTGAAAGCAGGTTTTGAATGGTTTGCTGACTTTTGACCTGTCACTGATCAGTGAATGCCGATAAAATGTAATGTTTAAAGGCGATTTAAGATGTGGGCTAAATTAATCAGAGGTGAAAATGGTAGTCAAAATAGTTGAATCTATTACTTCACTCAGTTATTCTAACTGAGCGTGGGATTAAAAGTAGCCTTTTGGTGAAAGAGTAGCATTACAAACCTCATTTTTGATCAGTGATGGTTTAAAGGGTGGACTGACTTTTTCATAACATGAATAAATATAGATATTATGGCGGGGATGCTCACTTAATTTGACAAAGTCAATAGCTTTATATGTGGTGTTTTTCTGGTGTTCCAAAACTCAGAGATTTAAAGAAATGTGGGTTTTTGATTTGGGGGTTTAAGCAAAATTAAGAAGGTATGAGACTGCATATCTCTCATTGAAATGATTACACTGAGATAATAAGAATAAGTAGGCTATAGGTTAATAAAGGAATGTTAACCCTACAGAGTTGTCTTGTTAGTGAAACACAGGAGTAATTGAATTATGGGACACAACAGCGTTTAGGGTGAGACAAAAAGTCTCCGTGTGTGCAGGGAGGAGCACACATAAGGTCACAGAGTGACATATGGGACCACTAACCAGATGTGGGATAATGGGGGACATTGTTGAATGGTGTAATATGAGTAAATAATGTGTGGATGGGAACACAGTGACTGCTGTGTCAGCGTTATGGCTCGTTATACACCTTTATTGCAATAAGTAACCTCTTTGTAGGGGGTTGATGAATTATAAATAAACTAGATGAACAAACTGATTAATAGGAGGTTAATAAATGAAACGGTGCATGACCTAGGTTAGATAAGGGAACTATAAAATGGTACTGTAGACGTATGATGTTTAAAGTATTTAAAAGTATAATATAAATATGTGCAACTAAAGGCCCTTGTTTGGGTACAATCTGTCCGTGCAAAAGGTCTCTTTTGGAAGCAATACTTGCTTCATGTCATTATTCACTATGTGTCATTGGGTCATTTGAGTGGGCCAAGGGAGGCCCCTCTCAGTAAAAAAAAAAGAGAGACAGTAATTACTAATACTGTGGTAGTATTTTGATCTATTTTGTGTGAGTGGTATAAATCACATGAGTGATAATTGGAGAACTGTTACTAATGGCATAAATGTTTGTGTTCTTGTGCCCATGCACGACACGCGGAGTATCCAGTGATGAATGACACGGAACCCAAATCTCCCCTGATTGCTGAATAAACCTGAGGCAGAGAGGAGAGGCAGAGACACATGCTGCAGACGCAGACGGCAGATGACCCGGACTGCAGCAGTGTGTAAAAGACCTGCCATGACCTTTGTAGTTTGAACAACCTAGTCTAGTAGTAATTGTGAATCAAGTGTTTGAATGTTGTGCATGAGTCATATCATTGAAAAATATAATAGGCAAAGCAAGGTTATGTCACAGCGCTGACCTTGAACATTTTCTTATTTTGGTGGCTGGAATGGGGACGGCGTCTCGCCTAGCCACGAACGCCTGAAAACAGGGAGGAGCTTAAGTGAGAATATTTGATTGGGAAGGTAGTTTAGCCATGGGGAATATTGTTCAATGATATGAGTGATATGATATGATAGGTGTGTGTTTTGATTGAAAACATATTATAAGTAGTTGTGTGGTTTGACAGTGAATGGTTGATGAATGAGATATATGACAACAGTACACCACAGCACACATTCTAGAAGTTTGATTGACCCATAGGTATTAAGAAACGACCTAGGTGGGAAGGACTGATGAGAGTGAACTCTGGAGAAATGAATGTTTTGGAAAAATGATGAATGTATGGTTGACGGAGTGAACTTCACAAATTCTCCCTTTTGGAATTTTGCATTGGTGAGAGGTTATCATGTCATGTAAGGTGTTGCTGGAAGAGGCCATTTGTTCTAAGTGTGTGATAATTAAAATAGATGAATATGATGATAGAAGAAAAGCATAAGTGTCACATAGTAAGCCAATTATACCGGATATGTGATTAAGGAGAAAAATATAAGACCTAAATCAGAGCGACAGTAATTCAATGCACGGATAACGGGTGCTGCTAACAGAGAGAGAAAAGCTGTACAGGATTTGTATGAGGACCTAGTTGGAATGATCGATAAAGAACTGAATACAATGGTTAACTTTGGAGTCTGATGTCTTAAGTAATCATGAGTAGATGAAAACAAATACTGGCTTAGGGGTGCCTGTGAGTTTTGTGGGAGGGTGTCGAAGCGGAGGCAGAGACGCGCGCTTCCTAGAACTTATAGTGCACGAGGACCATTGGTCACAGATCAGCTGGTAGCTAATTGTGCTGAGAGGGACGAGTTGGCCCCGGGGAAACCTAAAGGGTTAAAGCTATATTGCCCCTCAGCAGACTGAAAGAAAGAACTTGGTGATTTGACATCAGTGAAAGTCCCATTTCTTGTGAATAACGACTTCTGGGACTAGATACTTATTCAGTGTTCAAAGTGCCTTCTGGTGTTAATAATGGCTGCTGACAAAGGGACACAAACAGTGCAGCGAGAGTTGGACCAAGAGGCTCAGGCCGGTGGACAGCGAAATCAGATGACACAGACACCCATGAGTGGATATGACTTGATGTTTTTATACGACAGTATGTCATCAGACATGCTAAAGGGAGACGAAGATCCAGTAAAATATGTAGGAAGAATTCGTGATTGTTGGTTGGCTGTCACGGGGTCAGTACCGTCAGAACAAGGTGATCTGGGTGTTCTGGAAAATATGATTATTTGGGACAGGACGGAACAAGGTTTACCGTTACCGGTACAACAGCATATGCGAGCCGTTAGGAATGTTGGTGACGTCACGAGCGTCGAATATATACAACATATTGTGCGTCTTGTCAGTGCCCACCGTGAGGCCATCAGGGCACAGGAACAAGAGGCAGTTCGTGAGTTGCAGCGCCAGCGTTGTGTCGCGCAGGTGGGGGCCGCCGCAGCGGATCGTCTCATCCCCTTGTTTCCTTTGCGTCCCGGGGCGGGGCCGCTGGAACCAGACTGGATGTCAGGGTGTGAATACCGTGATTGGCAGAGCTGTCATTACAGTGACAAGGAGCTTCCAGATAGCTAGTTAGTGCCTAAATGAGATTGGTCTGGTGGATGGAGAAATACGGCAGTGTGTGTCACATACACTCGCTCAGCATGTCAACAGAGCTACTAGGGCAAGGTGTTTATTTGACAAACTTATACACCCAGTAATGGGCACTTCCGGGTAGAACTCCGGACATTTTGGAATAAGGGTGCATATACAATATAGATCATGTCTCCACAGGTCATAAGACTGCTGTGGTTTTACATTTCAACTTGTTTGGTCATTGTTTGGTGTTTGTTTGTTTGTTTTGTTTAACCATTTTGTAAGGTTTTGTAGTTAATCAGTATAGGACTGGGATTTGGTCTAGGATGGACTTTCAGGCAGTAGGTACAGTTATGAGGTGGGTTTGTAAGAGGGAGACCCAGAAATGTTGACACAGCCCGCTCCACGGGCTCCCTGTTCCTCTAACTGATATATGCACGACATACAATTTTCTCATGACACGTAGTCCATATAGGAACATGTCTATCCTATCTATTCTACCTCTATCTCTTCTCTGAATACATAGGTAAGGTACCGGCCTTCCGGCGAAGACGATTTTCTAAGACGATTTTTTAATGTTTTTTAGGTTGCGGTAGTATTCCGTTGTGCTATTGTGCATGTCTATTTTTTCGTTCCATTGTTGTTTGGAATTGTATTGTGTTGTTTGTTTTTGACCCTAGGGTGGTGGGTCGTGTCGTTTTCGTTTTTTCTTGCTTTATTTTTGATTTTTTGTTGTTTTGTTTTTGCATGGCTGTCGCCTTCCAAAAACAGGGAGGAGTGTAGAGTATTTAGTATTCTGTAGCTTCTGTTTGTCTGTATGCATATAAGATGCACAGTATACAAAAATTTGGGGTCCTGAAAAAATTGTGCCTGAAAAACCTGGGTAAAAGTAAAGATAACTATAGGGAATATTGTACATTTAGTAAGGTTTATAATACATGATAGTAGGCAGACTGACATACGGTAGATACCGTACTATAAGGGAATTCTTTGGCCCTTAACATCTGGTCCCAATCACCCTGGAGCGAGCGTGTTTTTTCCAGTGTGTCAAACTATGACACACATGCACATACGACAAGTGCCTGTCGACCAAGAGGCCCCAAGATGTCAGGGCAAGGCTTGTGCAATTGTGTAACCTAGGGTGGGGGGCTTTTGATGATATGGGTTTCCGTATTCATGTATGTTGTTTTATTTCCTTTACAGGTTGTTCTTTTGTTTATCATTTTTGTCTGTAGTCTGTTTTGGTGTGTTCTTATTCTTGTTTGTTTTTGTTTGCTGTAGCAATCAGAAAACAGGGTGGGATGTAGTGTAATTTGTAGAACACACACAGACAAACATACATGTATTGGACAATTATTGTGTGTCGTTAAGATGAGGTTTAAGATGAAGACACACACACACACACACACAGCATAGGCTGATTCCTAGAAGAAACCATACCATAACAGAAAGCCAGCTTGACCATAATAGGATGGTCAGTAATGTGAGAGGATCATAACAGAATAATTCATACCAGCTGGGGTCTGTTAGTCGAGTGTGTAACGCATACACAATCGGGCACACCATACAGACGCCATGCGTAGGCACACGCACAATTAGGCACATGTTGAGAAAGGCCAAAACATGTGTCTGAGAGGCCCCTAACTTGAGACCTCTCTTGCGTGCAACGGTGTGATAGGCTCTCCAATTCCGGAGACAGTCTAAAGATTAGGGCAGTGTCCAGCCGGACAATCTCATTGGATAGAAGCCAAAATCCTGGATCATATAGACCGCACACAGAAGGATTTTGGGGCAGTGTTTTTTAGGAGTGCTAGGAGAATGTAGTAGTGGAACCCTGAGTGCTCATGTCATGTATTCTCCCCTGTCCCCCAATCCCCATCCCTTGTGCTTCAATAAATATACTATGTTAAAACCTTGAACCACGGGTCTTCATCCAGTCCGACGGGTGTGTCTCATCTCATCAATTATCCTACAAAAGCTAGCCACTTTGAGCAATGTGGGAAGTGCTGGGGCAGTTTGGGACAACAGGGCCAAAATGTCACTTTCACAGTCCCAAAGTGCCATTTTCACAGTAAAAAGGCCTGGTTCACTTTTGCTTAGCTTAGTCTGTAACTTGAAAACTATGTACCGTATGGCCCTATAAACTGTGTTGGGATGAAAGCTAGCCACTTTGAGCATTGTGGCAAGAGCTGGGGCAGTTTGGGACAACAGGGAATGAACGGGGCCAAAATGTCACTTTCACAGTCCCAAAGTGCCATTTTCACAGTAAAAAGGCCTGGTTCACTTTTGCTTAGCTTAGTCTGTAACTTGAAAACTATGTACCGTATGGCCCTATAAACTGTGTTGGGATGAAAGCTAGCCACTTTGAGCAATGTGGGAAGTGCTGGGGCAGTTTGGGACAACAGGGCCAAAATGTCACTTTCACAGTCCCAAAGTGCCGTTTTCACAGTAAAAAGGCCTGGTTCACTTTTGCTTAGCTTAGTCTGTAACTTGAAAACTATGTACCGTATGGCCCTATAAACTGTGTTGGGATGAAAGCTAGCCACTTTGAGCAATGTGGGAAGTGCTGGGGCAGTTTGGGACAACAGGGCCAAAATGTCACTTTCACAGTCCCAAAGTGCCATTTTCACAGTAAAAAAAAAAAGATTCATTTTGCTTAGCTTAGTCTGTAACTTGAAAACTATGTACCGTATGGCCCTATAAACTGTGTTGGGATGAAAGCTAGCCACTTTGAGCAATGTGGGAAGTGCTGGGGCAGTTTGGGCCAAAATGTCACTTTCACAGTCCCAAAGTGCCGTTTTCACAGTAAAAAGGCCTGGTTCACTTTTGCTTAGCTTAGTCTGTAACTTGAAAACTATGTACCGTATGGCCCTATAAACTGTGTTGGGATGAAAGCTAGCCACTTTGAGCAATGTGGGAAGTGCTGGGGCAGTTTGGGACAACAGGGCCAAAATGTCACTTTCACAGTCCCAAAGTGCCATTTTCACAGTAAAAAGGCCTGGTTCACTTTTTCTTAGCTTAGTCTGTAACTTGAAAACTATGTACCGTATGGCCCTATAAACTGTGTTGGGATGAAAGCTAGCCACTTTGAGCATTGTGGCAAGAGCTGGGGCAGTTTGGGACAACAGGGAATGAACGGGGCCAAAATGTCACTTTCACAGTCCCAAAGTGCCATTTTCACAGTAAAAAGGCCTGGTTCACTTTTGCTTAGCTTAGTCTGTAACTTGAAAACTATGTACCGTATGGCCCTATAAACTGTGTTGGGATGAAAGCTAGCCACTTTGAGCAATGTGGGAAGTGCTGGGGCAGTTTGGGACAACAGGGCCAAAATGTCACTTTCACAGTCCCAAAGTGCCATTTTCACAGTAAAAAGGCCTGGTTCACTTTTGCTTAGCTTAGTCTGTAACTTGAAAACTATGTACCGTATGGCCCTATAAACTGTGTTGGGATGAAAGCTAGCCACTTTGAGCAATGTGGGAAGTGCTGGGGCAGTTTGGGACAACAGGGCCAAAATGTCACTTTCACAGTCCCAAAGTGCCATTTTCACAGTAAAAAAAAAAAGATTCATTTTGCTTAGCTTAGTCTGTAACTTGAAAACTATGTACCGTATGGCCCTATAAACTGTGTTGGGATGAAAGCTAGCCACTTTGAGCAATGTGGGAAGTGCTGGGGCAGTTTGGGACAACAGGGCCAAAATGTCACTTTCACAGTCCCAAAGTGCCATTTTCACAGTAAAAAGGCCTGGTTCACTTTTGCTTAGCTTAGTCTGTAACTTGAAAACTATGTACCGTATGGCCCTATAAACTGTGTTGGGATGAAAGCTAGCCACTTTGAGCAATGTGGGAAGTGCTGGGGCAGTTTGGGACAACAGGGCCAAAATGTCACTTTCACAGTCCCAAAGTGCCATTTTCACAGTAAAAAGGCCTGGTTCACTTTTGCTTAGCTTAGTCTGTAACTTGAAAACTATGTACCGTATGGCCCTATAAACTGTGTTGGGATGAAAGCTAGCCACGTTGAGCATTGTGGCAAGAGCTGGGGCAGTTTGGGACAACAGGGAATGAACGGGGCCAAAATGTCACTTTCACAGTCCCAAAGTGCCATTTTCACAGTAAAAAGGCCTGGTTCACTTTTGCTTAGCTTAGTCTGTAACTTGAAAACTATGTACCGTATGGCCCTATAAACTGTGTTGGGATGAAAGCTAGCCACTTTGAGCAATGTGGGAAGTGCTGGGGCAGTTTGGGACAACAGGGCCAAAATGTCACTTTCACAGTCCCAAAGTGCCGTTTTCACAGTAAAAAGGCCTGGTTCACTTTTGCTTAGCTTAGTCTGTAACTTGAAAACTATGTACCGTATGGCCCTATAAACTGTGTTGGGATGAAAGCTAGCCACTTTGAGCAATGTGGGAAGTGCTGGGGCAGTTTGGGACAACAGGGCCAAAATGTCACTTTCACAGTCCCAAAGTGCCATTTTCACAGTAAAAAAAAAAAGATTCATTTTGCTTAGCTTAGTCTGTAACTTGAAAACTATGTACCGTATGGCCCTATAAACTGTGTTGGGATGAAAGCTAGCCACTTTGAGCAATGTGGGAAGTGCTGGGGCAGTTTGGGACAACAGGGCCAAAATGTCACTTTCACAGTCCCAAAGTGCCGTTTTCACAGTAAAAAGGCCTGGTTCACTTTTGCTTAGCTTAGTCTGTAACTTGAAAACTATGTACCGTATGGCCCTATAAACTGTGTTGGGATGAAAGCTAGCCACTTTGAGCAATGTGGGAAGTGCTGGGGCAGTTTGGGACAACAGGGCCAAAATGTCACTTTCACAGTCCCAAAGTGCCGTTTTCACAGTAAAAAGGCCTGGTTCACTTTTGCTTAGCTTAGTCTGTAACTTGAAAACTATGTACCGTATGGCCCTATAAACTGTGTTGGGATGAAAGCTAGCCACTTTGAGCATTGTGGCAAGAGCTGGGGCAGTTTGGGACAACAGGGAATGAACGGGGCCAAAATGTCACTTTCACAGTCCCAAAGTGCCATTTTCACAGTAAAAAGGCCTGGTTCACTTTTGCTTAGCTTAGTCTGTAACTTGAAAACTATGTACCGTATGGCCCTATAAACTGTGTTGGGATGAAAGCTAGCCACTTTGAGCAATGTGGGAAGTGCTGGGGCAGTTTGGGACAACAGGGCCAAAATGTCACTTTCACAGTCCCAAAGTGCCATTTTCACAGTAAAAAAAAAAAGATTCATTTTGCTTAGCTTAGTCTGTAACTTGAAAACTATGTACCGTATGGCCCTATAAACTGTGTTGGGATGAAAGCTAGCCACTTTGAGCAATGTGGGAAGTGCTGGGGCAGTTTGGGACAACAGGGCCAAAATGTCACTTTCACAGTCCCAAAGTGCCATTTTCACAGTAAAAAGGCCTGGTTCACTTTTGCTTAGCTTAGTCTGTAACTTGAAAACTATGTACCGTATGGCCCTATAAACTGTGTTGGGATGAAAGCTAGCCACTTTGAGCAATGTGGGAAGTGCTGGGGCAGTTTGGGACAACAGGGCCAAAATGTCACTTTCACAGTCCCAAAGTGCCGTTTTCACAGTAAAAAGGCCTGGTTCACTTTTGCTTAGCTTAGTCTGTAACTTGAAAACTATGTACCGTATGGCCCTATAAACTGTGTTGGGATGAAAGCTAGCCACTTTGAGCAATGTGGGAAGTGCTGGGGCAGTTTGGGACAACAGGGCCAAAATGTCACTTTCACAGTCCCAAAGTGCCATTTTCACAGTAAAAAAAAAAAGATTCATTTTGCTTAGCTTAGTCTGTAACTTGAAAACTATGTACCGTATGGCCCTATAAACTGTGTTGGGATGAAAGCTAGCCACTTTGAGCAATGTGGGAAGTGCTGGGGCAGTTTGGGACAACAGGGCCAAAATGTCACTTTCACAGTCCCAAAGTGCCGTTTTCACAGTAAAAAGGCCTGGTTCACTTTTGCTTAGCTTAGTCTGTAACTTGAAAACTATGTACCGTATGGCCCTATAAACTGTGTTGGGATGAAAGCTAGCCACTTTGAGCAATGTGGGAAGTGCTGGGGCAGTTTGGGACAACAGGGCCAAAATGTCACTTTCACAGTCCCAAAGTGCCGTTTTCACAGTAAAAAGGCCTGGTTCACTTTTGCTTAGCTTAGTCTGTAACTTGAAAACTATGTACCGTATGGCCCTATAAACTGTGTTGGGATGAAAGCTAGCCACTTTGAGCATTGTGGCAAGAGCTGGGGCAGTTTGGGACAACAGGGAATGAACGGGGCCAAAATGTCACTTTCACAGTCCCAAAGTGCCATTTTCACAGTAAAAAGGCCTGGTTCACTTTTGCTTAGCTTAGTCTGTAACTTGAAAACTATGTACCGTATGGCCCTATAAACTGTGTTGGGATGAAAGCTAGCCACTTTGAGCAATGTGGGAAGTGCTGGGGCAGTTTGGGACAACAGGGCCAAAATGTCACTTTCACAGTCCCAAAGTGCCGTTTTCACAGTAAAAAGGCCTGGTTCACTTTTGCTTAGCTTAGTCTGTAACTTGAAAACTATGTACCGTATGGCCCTATAAACTGTGTTGGGATGAAAGCTAGCCACTTTGAGCAATGTGGGAAGTGCTGGGGCAGTTTGGGACAACAGGGCCAAAATGTCACTTTCACAGTCCCAAAGTGCCATTTTCACAGTAAAAAAAAAAAGATTCATTTTGCTTAGCTTAGTCTGTAACTTGAAAACTATGTACCGTATGGCCCTATAAACTGTGTTGGGATGAAAGCTAGCCACTTTGAGCAATGTGGGAAGTGCTGGGGCAGTTTGGGACAACAGGGCCAAAATGTCACTTTCACAGTCCCAAAGTGCCGTTTTCACAGTAAAAAGGCCTGGTTCACTTTTGCTTAGCTTAGTCTGTAACTTGAAAACTATGTACCGTATGGCCCTATAAACTGTGTTGGGATGAAAGCTAGCCACGTTGAGCATTGTGGCAAGAGCTGGGGCAGTTTGGGACAACAGGGAATGAACGGGGCCAAAATGTCACTTTCACAGTCCCAAAGTGCCATTTTCACAGTAAAAAGGCCTGGTTCACTTTTGCTTAGCTTAGTCTGTAACTTGAAAACTATGTACCGTATGGCCCTATAAACTGTGTTGGGATGAAAGCTAGCCACTTTGAGCAATGTGGGAAGTGCTGGGGCAGTTTGGGACAACAGGGCCAAAATGTCACTTTCACAGTCCCAAAGTGCCGTTTTCACAGTAAAAAGGCCTGGTTCACTTTTGCTTAGCTTAGTCTGTAACTTGAAAACTATGTACCGTATGGCCCTATAAACTGTGTTGGGATGAAAGCTAGCCACTTTGAGCAATGTGGGAAGTGCTGGGGCAGTTTGGGACAACAGGGCCAAAATGTCACTTTCACAGTCCCAAAGTGCCATTTTCACAGTAAAAAAAAAAAGATTCATTTTGCTTAGCTTAGTCTGTAACTTGAAAACTATGTACCGTATGGCCCTATAAACTGTGTTGGGATGAAAGCTAGCCACTTTGAGCAATGTGGGAAGTGCTGGGGCAGTTTGGGACAACAGGGCCAAAATGTCACTTTCACAGTCCCAAAGTGCCGTTTTCACAGTAAAAAGGCCTGGTTCACTTTTGCTTAGCTTAGTCTGTAACTTGAAAACTATGTACCGTATGGCCCTATAAACTGTGTTGGGATGAAAGCTAGCCACTTTGAGCAATGTGGGAAGTGCTGGGGCAGTTTGGGACAACAGGGCCAAAATGTCACTTTCACAGTCCCAAAGTGCCGTTTTCACAGTAAAAAGGCCTGGTTCACTTTTGCTTAGCTTAGTCTGTAACTTGAAAACTATGTACCGTATGGCCCTATAAACTGTGTTGGGATGAAAGCTAGCCACTTTGAGCATTGTGGCAAGAGCTGGGGCAGTTTGGGACAACAGGGAATGAACGGGGCCAAAATGTCACTTTCACAGTCCCAAAGTGCCATTTTCACAGTAAAAAGGCCTGGTTCACTTTTGCTTAGCTTAGTCTGTAACTTGAAAACTATGTACCGTATGGCCCTATAAACTGTGTTGGGATGAAAGCTAGCCACTTTGAGCAATGTGGGAAGTGCTGGGGCAGTTTGGGACAACAGGGCCAAAATGTCACTTTCACAGTCCCAAAGTGCCATTTTCACAGTAAAAAAAAAAAGATTCATTTTGCTTAGCTTAGTCTGTAACTTGAAAACTATGTACCGTATGGCCCTATAAACTGTGTTGGGATGAAAGCTAGCCACTTTGAGCAATGTGGGAAGTGCTGGGGCAGTTTGGGACAACAGGGCCAAAATGTCACTTTCACAGTCCCAAAGTGCCATTTTCACAGTAAAAAGGCCTGGTTCACTTTTGCTTAGCTTAGTCTGTAACTTGAAAACTATGTACCGTATGGCCCTATAAACTGTGTTGGGATGAAAGCTAGCCACTTTGAGCAATGTGGGAAGTGCTGGGGCAGTTTGGGACAACAGGGCCAAAATGTCACTTTCACAGTCCCAAAGTGCCGTTTTCACAGTAAAAAGGCCTGGTTCACTTTTGCTTAGCTTAGTCTGTAACTTGAAAACTATGTACCGTATGGCCCTATAAACTGTGTTGGGATGAAAGCTAGCCACTTTGAGCAATGTGGGAAGTGCTGGGGCAGTTTGGGACAACAGGGCCAAAATGTCACTTTCACAGTCCCAAAGTGCCATTTTCACAGTAAAAAAAAAAAGATTCATTTTGCTTAGCTTAGTCTGTAACTTGAAAACTATGTACCGTATGGCCCTATAAACTGTGTTGGGATGAAAGCTAGCCACTTTGAGCAATGTGGGAAGTGCTGGGGCAGTTTGGGACAACAGGGCCAAAATGTCACTTTCACAGTCCCAAAGTGCCGTTTTCACAGTAAAAAGGCCTGGTTCACTTTTGCTTAGCTTAGTCTGTAACTTGAAAACTATGTACCGTATGGCCCTATAAACTGTGTTGGGATGAAAGCTAGCCACTTTGAGCAATGTGGGAAGTGCTGGGGCAGTTTGGGACAACAGGGCCAAAATGTCACTTTCACAGTCCCAAAGTGCCGTTTTCACAGTAAAAAGGCCTGGTTCACTTTTGCTTAGCTTAGTCTGTAACTTGAAAACTATGTACCGTATGGCCCTATAAACTGTGTTGGGATGAAAGCTAGCCACTTTGAGCATTGTGGCAAGAGCTGGGGCAGTTTGGGACAACAGGGAATGAACGGGGCCAAAATGTCACTTTCACAGTCCCAAAGTGCCATTTTCACAGTAAAAAGGCCTGGTTCACTTTTGCTTAGCTTAGTCTGTAACTTGAAAACTATGTACCGTATGGCCCTATAAACTGTGTTGGGATGAAAGCTAGCCACTTTGAGCAATGTGGGAAGTGCTGGGGCAGTTTGGGACAACAGGGCCAAAATGTCACTTTCACAGTCCCAAAGTGCCATTTTCACAGTAAAAAAAAAAAGATTCATTTTGCTTAGCTTAGTCTGTAACTTGAAAACTATGTACCGTATGGCCCTATAAACTGTGTTGGGATGAAAGCTAGCCACTTTGAGCAATGTGGGAAGTGCTGGGGCAGTTTGGGACAACAGGGCCAAAATGTCACTTTCACAGTCCCAAAGTGCCATTTTCACAGTAAAAAGGCCTGGTTCACTTTTGCTTAGCTTAGTCTGTAACTTGAAAACTATGTACCGTATGGCCCTATAAACTGTGTTGGGATGAAAGCTAGCCACGTTGAGCATTGTGGCAAGAGCTGGGGCAGTTTGGGACAACAGGGAATGAACGGGGCCAAAATGTCACTTTCACAGTCCCAAAGTGCCATTTTCACAGTAAAAAGGCCTGGTTCACTTTTGCTTAGCTTAGTCTGTAACTTGAAAACTATGTACCGTATGGCCCTATAAACTGTGTTGGGATGAAAGCTAGCCACTTTGAGCAATGTGGGAAGTGCTGGGGCAGTTTGGGACAACAGGGCCAAAATGTCACTTTCACAGTCCCAAAGTGCCGTTTTCACAGTAAAAAGGCCTGGTTCACTTTTGCTTAGCTTAGTCTGTAACTTGAAAACTATGTACCGTATGGCCCTATAAACTGTGTTGGGATGAAAGCTAGCCACTTTGAGCAATGTGGGAAGTGCTGGGGCAGTTTGGGACAACAGGGCCAAAATGTCACTTTCACAGTCCCAAAGTGCCATTTTCACAGTAAAAAAAAAAAGATTCATTTTGCTTAGCTTAGTCTGTAACTTGAAAACTATGTACCGTATGGCCCTATAAACTGTGTTGGGATGAAAGCTAGCCACTTTGAGCAATGTGGGAAGTGCTGGGGCAGTTTGGGACAACAGGGCCAAAATGTCACTTTCACAGTCCCAAAGTGCCGTTTTCACAGTAAAAAGGCCTGGTTCACTTTTGCTTAGCTTAGTCTGTAACTTGAAAACTATGTACCGTATGGCCCTATAAACTGTGTTGGGATGAAAGCTAGCCACTTTGAGCAATGTGGGAAGTGCTGGGGCAGTTTGGGACAACAGGGCCAAAATGTCACTTTCACAGTCCCAAAGTGCCGTTTTCACAGTAAAAAGGCCTGGTTCACTTTTGCTTAGCTTAGTCTGTAACTTGAAAACTATGTACCGTATGGCCCTATAAACTGTGTTGGGATGAAAGCTAGCCACTTTGAGCATTGTGGCAAGAGCTGGGGCAGTTTGGGACAACAGGGAATGAACGGGGCCAAAATGTCACTTTCACAGTCCCAAAGTGCCATTTTCACAGTAAAAAGGCCTGGTTCACTTTTGCTTAGCTTAGTCTGTAACTTGAAAACTATGTACCGTATGGCCCTATAAACTGTGTTGGGATGAAAGCTAGCCACTTTGAGCAATGTGGGAAGTGCTGGGGCAGTTTGGGACAACAGGGCCAAAATGTCACTTTCACAGTCCCAAAGTGCCATTTTCACAGTAAAAAAAAAAAGATTCATTTTGCTTAGCTTAGTCTGTAACTTGAAAACTATGTACCGTATGGCCCTATAAACTGTGTTGGGATGAAAGCTAGCCACTTTGAGCAATGTGGGAAGTGCTGGGGCAGTTTGGGACAACAGGGCCAAAATGTCACTTTCACAGTCCCAAAGTGCCATTTTCACAGTAAAAAGGCCTGGTTCACTTTTGCTTAGCTTAGTCTGTAACTTGAAAACTATGTACCGTATGGCCCTATAAACTGTGTTGGGATGAAAGCTAGCCACTTTGAGCAATGTGGGAAGTGCTGGGGCAGTTTGGGACAACAGGGCCAAAATGTCACTTTCACAGTCCCAAAGTGCCGTTTTCACAGTAAAAAGGCCTGGTTCACTTTTGCTTAGCTTAGTCTGTAACTTGAAAACTATGTACCGTATGGCCCTATAAACTGTGTTGGGATGAAAGCTAGCCACTTTGAGCAATGTGGGAAGTGCTGGGGCAGTTTGGGACAACAGGGCCAAAATGTCACTTTCACAGTCCCAAAGTGCCATTTTCACAGTAAAAAAAAAAAGATTCATTTTGCTTAGCTTAGTCTGTAACTTGAAAACTATGTACCGTATGGCCCTATAAACTGTGTTGGGATGAAAGCTAGCCACTTTGAGCAATGTGGGAAGTGCTGGGGCAGTTTGGGACAACAGGGCCAAAATGTCACTTTCACAGTCCCAAAGTGCCGTTTTCACAGTAAAAAGGCCTGGTTCACTTTTGCTTAGCTTAGTCTGTAACTTGAAAACTATGTACCGTATGGCCCTATAAACTGTGTTGGGATGAAAGCTAGCCACTTTGAGCAATGTGGGAAGTGCTGGGGCAGTTTGGGACAACAGGGCCAAAATGTCACTTTCACAGTCCCAAAGTGCCGTTTTCACAGTAAAAAGGCCTGGTTCACTTTTGCTTAGCTTAGTCTGTAACTTGAAAACTATGTACCGTATGGCCCTATAAACTGTGTTGGGATGAAAGCTAGCCACTTTGAGCATTGTGGCAAGAGCTGGGGCAGTTTGGGACAACAGGGAATGAACGGGGCCAAAATGTCACTTTCACAGTCCCAAAGTGCCATTTTCACAGTAAAAAGGCCTGGTTCACTTTTGCTTAGCTTAGTCTGTAACTTGAAAACTATGTACCGTATGGCCCTATAAACTGTGTTGGGATGAAAGCTAGCCACTTTGAGCAATGTGGGAAGTGCTGGGGCAGTTTGGGACAACAGGGCCAAAATGTCACTTTCACAGTCCCAAAGTGCCATTTTCACAGTAAAAAAAAAAAGATTCATTTTGCTTAGCTTAGTCTGTAACTTGAAAACTATGTACCGTATGGCCCTATAAACTGTGTTGGGATGAAAGCTAGCCACTTTGAGCAATGTGGGAAGTGCTGGGGCAGTTTGGGACAACAGGGCCAAAATGTCACTTTCACAGTCCCAAAGTGCCATTTTCACAGTAAAAAGGCCTGGTTCACTTTTGCTTAGCTTAGTCTGTAACTTGAAAACTATGTACCGTATGGCCCTATAAACTGTGTTGGGATGAAAGCTAGCCAATTTGAGCAATGTGGGAAGTGCTGGGGCAGTTTGGGACAACAGGGCCAAAATGTCACTTTCACAGTCCCAAAGTGCCATTTTCACAGTAAAAAGGCCTGGTTCACTTTTGCTTAGCTTAGTCTGTAACTTGAAAACTATGTACCGTATGGCCCTATAAACTGTGTTGGGATGAAAGCTAGCCACTTTGAGCATTGTGGCAAGAGCTGGGGCAGTTTGGGACAACAGGGAATGAACGGGGCCAAAATGTCACTTTCACAGTCCCAAAGTGCCATTTTCACAGTAAAAAGGCCTGGTTCACTTTTGCTTTGCTTAGTCTGTAACTTGAAAACTATGTACCGTATGGCCCTATAAACTGTGTTGGGATGAAAGCTAGCCACTTTGAGCAATGTGGGAAGTGCTGGGGCAGTTTGGGACAACAGGGCCAAAATGTCACTTTCACAGTCCCAAAGTGCCATTTTCACAGTAAAAAAAAAAAGATTCATTTTGCTTAGCTTAGTCTGTAACTTGAAAACTATGTACCGTATGGCCCTATAAACTGTGTTGGGATGAAAGCTAGCCACTTTGAGCAATGTGGGAAGTGCTGGGGCAGTTTGGGACAACAGGGCCAAAATGTCACTTTCACAGTCCCAAAGTGCCGTTTTCACAGTAAAAAGTCCTGGTTCACTTTTGCTTAGCTTAGTCTGTAACTTGAAAACTATGTACCGTATGGCCCTATAAACTGTGTTGGGATGAAAGCTAGCCACTTTGAGCAATGTGGGAAGTGCTGGGGCAGTTTGGGACAACAGGGCCAAAATGTCACTTTCACAGTCCCAAAGTGCCATTTTCACAGTAAAAAAAAAAAGATTCATTTTGCTTAGCTTAGTCTGTAACTTGAAAACTATGTACCGTATGGCCCTATAAACTGTGTTGGGATGAAAGCTAGCCACTTTGAGCAATGTGGGAAGTGCTGGGGCAGTTTGGGCCAAAATGTCACTTTCACAGTCCCAAAGTGCCGTTTTCACAGTAAAAAGGCCTGGTTCACTTTTGCTTAGCTTAGTCTGTAACTTGAAAACTATGTACCGTATGGCCCTATAAACTGTGTTGGGATGAAAGCTAGCCACTTTGAGCAATGTGGGAAGTGCTGGGGCAGTTTGGGACAACAGGGCCAAAATGTCACTTTCACAGTCCCAAAGTGCCATTTTCACAGTAAAAAGGCCTGGTTCACTTTTGCTTAGCTTAGTCTGTAACTTGAAAACTATGTACCGTATGGCCCTATAAACTGTGTTGGGATGAAAGCTAGCCACTTTGAGCATTGTGGCAAGAGCTGGGGCAGTTTGGGACAACAGGGAATGAACGGGGCCAAAATGTCACTTTCACAGTCCCAAAGTGCCATTTTCACAGTAAAAAGGCCTGGTTCACTTTTGCTTAGCTTAGTCTGTAACTTGAAAACTATGTACCGTATG
The DNA here is from genome assembly GCF_963924005.1 of Protomyctophum bolini. Classification (NCBI taxonomy): domain Eukaryota; kingdom Metazoa; phylum Chordata; class Actinopteri; order Myctophiformes; family Myctophidae; genus Protomyctophum; species Protomyctophum bolini. Next base: position 13,516 of record NW_027665688.1, on the reverse strand, counting down.
GCCCTATAAACTGTGTTGGGATGAAAGCTAGCCACTTTGAGCAATGTGGGAAGTGCTGGGGCAGTTTGGGACAACAGGGCCAAAATGTCACTTTCACAGTCCCAAAGTGCCATTTTCACAGTAAAAAGGCCTGGTTCACTTTTGCTTAGCTTAGTCTGTAACTTGAAAACTATGTACCGTATGGCCCTATAAACTGTGTTGGGATGAAAGCTAGCCACTTTGAGCAATGTGGGAAGTGCTGGGGCAGTTTGGGACAACAGGGCCAAAATGTCACTTTCACAGTCCCAAAGTGCCATTTTCACAGTAAAAAAAAAAAGATTCATTTTGCTTAGCTTAGTCTGTAACTTGAAAACTATGTACCGTATGGCCCTATAAACTGTGTTGGGATGAAAGCTAGCCACTTTGAGCAATGTGGGAAGTGCTGGGGCAGTTTGGGACAACAGGGCCAAAATGTCACTTTCACAGTCCCAAAGTGCCATTTTCACAGTAAAAAGGCCTGGTTCACTTTTGCTTAGCTTAGTCTGTAACTTGAAAACTATGTACCGTATGGCCCTATAAACTGTGTTGGGATGAAAGCTAGCCACTTTGAGCAATGTGGGAAGTGCTGGGGCAGTTTGGGACAACAGGGCCAAAATGTCACTTTCACAGTCCCAAAGTGCCATTTTCACAGTAAAAAGGCCTGGTTCACTTTTGCTTAGCTTAGTCTGTAACTTGAAAACTATGTACCGTATGGCCCTATAAACTGTGTTGGGATGAAAGCTAGCCACGTTGAGCATTGTGGCAAGAGCTGGGGCAGTTTGGGACAACAGGGAATGAACGGGGCCAAAATGTCACTTTCACAGTCCCAAAGTGCCATTTTCACAGTAAAAAGGCCTGGTTCACTTTTGCTTAGCTTAGTCTGTAACTTGAAAACTATGTACCGTATGGCCCTATAAACTGTGTTGGGATGAAAGCTAGCCACTTTGAGCAATGTGGGAAGTGCTGGGGCAGTTTGGGACAACAGGGCCAAAATGTCACTTTCACAGTCCCAAAGTGCCGTTTTCACAGTAAAAAGGCCTGGTTCACTTTTGCTTAGCTTAGTCTGTAACTTGAAAACTATGTACCGTATGGCCCTATAAACTGTGTTGGGATGAAAGCTAGCCACTTTGAGCAATGTGGGAAGTGCTGGGGCAGTTTGGGACAACAGGGCCAAAATGTCACTTTCACAGTCCCAAAGTGCCATTTTCACAGTAAAAAAAAAAGATTCATTTTGCTTAGCTTAGTCTGTAACTTGAAAACTATGTACCGTATGGCCCTATAAACTGTGTTGGGATGAAAGCTAGCCACTTTGAGCAATGTGGGAAGTGCTGGGGCAGTTTGGGACAACAGGGCCAAAATGTCACTTTCACAGTCCCAAAGTGCCGTTTTCACAGTAAAAAGGCCTGGTTCACTTTTGCTTAGCTTAGTCTGTAACTTGAAAACTATGTACCGTATGGCCCTATAAACTGTGTTGGGATGAAAGCTAGCCACTTTGAGCAATGTGGGAAGTGCTGGGGCAGTTTGGGACAACAGGGCCAAAATGTCACTTTCACAGTCCCAAAGTGCCGTTTTCACAGTAAAAAGGCCTGGTTCACTTTTGCTTAGCTTAGTCTGTAACTTGAAAACTATGTACCGTATGGCCCTATAAACTGTGTTGGGATGAAAGCTAGCCACTTTGAGCATTGTGGCAAGAGCTGGGGCAGTTTGGGACAACAGGGAATGAACGGGGCCAAAATGTCACTTTCACAGTCCCAAAGTGCCATTTTCACAGTAAAAAGGCCTGGTTCACTTTTGCTTAGCTTAGTCTGTAACTTGAAAACTATGTACCGTATGGCCCTATAAACTGTGTTGGGATGAAAGCTAGCCACTTTGAGCAATGTGGGAAGTGCTGGGGCAGTTTGGGACAACAGGGCCAAAATGTCACTTTCACAGTCCCAAAGTGCCATTTTCACAGTAAAAAAAAAAAGATTCATTTTGCTTAGCTTAGTCTGTAACTTGAAAACTATGTACCGTATGGCCCTATAAACTGTGTTGGGATGAAAGCTAGCCACTTTGAGCAATGTGGGAAGTGCTGGGGCAGTTTGGGACAACAGGGCCAAAATGTCACTTTCACAGTCCCAAAGTGCCATTTTCACAGTAAAAAGGCCTGGTTCACTTTTGCTTAGCTTAGTCTGTAACTTGAAAACTATGTACCGTATGGCCCTATAAACTGTGTTGGGATGAAAGCTAGCCACTTTGAGCAATGTGGGAAGTGCTGGGGCAGTTTGGGACAACAGGGCCAAAATGTCACTTTCACAGTCCCAAAGTGCCGTTTTCACAGTAAAAAGGCCTGGTTCACTTTTGCTTAGCTTAGTCTGTAACTTGAAAACTATGTACCGTATGGCCCTATAAACTGTGTTGGGATGAAAGCTAGCCACTTTGAGCAATGTGGGAAGTGCTGGGGCAGTTTGGGACAACAGGGCCAAAATGTCACTTTCACAGTCCCAAAGTGCCATTTTCACAGTAAAAAAAAAAAGATTCATTTTGCTTAGCTTAGTCTGTAACTTGAAAACTATGTACCGTATGGCCCTATAAACTGTGTTGGGATGAAAGCTAGCCACTTTGAGCAATGTGGGAAGTGCTGGGGCAGTTTGGGACAACAGGGCCAAAATGTCACTTTCACAGTCCCAAAGTGCCGTTTTCACAGTAAAAAGGCCTGGTTCACTTTTGCTTAGCTTAGTCTGTAACTTGAAAACTATGTACCGTATGGCCCTATAAACTGTGTTGGGATGAAAGCTAGCCACTTTGAGCAATGTGGGAAGTGCTGGGGCAGTTTGGGACAACAGGGCCAAAATGTCACTTTCACAGTCCCAAAGTGCCGTTTTCACAGTAAAAAGGCCTGGTTCACTTTTGCTTAGCTTAGTCTGTAACTTGAAAACTATGTACCGTATGGCCCTATAAACTGTGTTGGGATGAAAGCTAGCCACTTTGAGCATTGTGGCAAGAGCTGGGGCAGTTTGGGACAACAGGGAATGAACGGGGCCAAAATGTCACTTTCACAGTCCCAAAGTGCCATTTTCACAGTAAAAAGGCCTGGTTCACTTTTGCTTAGCTTAGTCTGTAACTTGAAAACTATGTACCGTATGGCCCTATAAACTGTGTTGGGATGAAAGCTAGCCACTTTGAGCAATGTGGGAAGTGCTGGGGCAGTTTGGGACAACAGGGCCAAAATGTCACTTTCACAGTCCCAAAGTGCCATTTTCACAGTAAAAAAAAAAAGATTCATTTTGCTTAGCTTAGTCTGTAACTTGAAAACTATGTACCGTATGGCCCTATAAACTGTGTTGGGATGAAAGCTAGCCACTTTGAGCAATGTGGGAAGTGCTGGGGCAGTTTGGGACAACAGGGCCAAAATGTCACTTTCACAGTCCCAAAGTGCCATTTTCACAGTAAAAAGGCCTGGTTCACTTTTGCTTAGCTTAGTCTGTAACTTGAAAACTATGTACCGTATGGCCCTATAAACTGTGTTGGGATGAAAGCTAGCCACTTTGAGCAATGTGGGAAGTGCTGGGGCAGTTTGGGACAACAGGGCCAAAATGTCACTTTCACAGTCCCAAAGTGCCATTTTCACAGTAAAAAGGCCTGGTTCACTTTTGCTTAGCTTAGTCTGTAACTTGAAAACTATGTACCGTATGGCCCTATAAACTGTGTTGGGATGAAAGCTAGCCACTTTGAGCATTGTGGCAAGAGCTGGGGCAGTTTGGGACAACAGGGAATGAACGGGGCCAAAATGTCACTTTCACAGTCCCAAAGTGCCATTTTCACAGTAAAAAGGCCTGGTTCACTTTTGCTTTGCTTAGTCTGTAACTTGAAAACTATGTACCGTATGGCCCTATAAACTGTGTTGGGATGAAAGCTAGCCACTTTGAGCAATGTGGGAAGTGCTGGGGCAGTTTGGGACAACAGGGCCAAAATGTCACTTTCACAGTCCCAAAGTGCCATTTTCACAGTAAAAAAAAAAAGATTCATTTTGCTTAGCTTAGTCTGTAACTTGAAAACTATGTACCGTATGGCCCTATAAACTGTGTTGGGATGAAAGCTAGCCACTTTGAGCAATGTGGGAAGTGCTGGGGCAGTTTGGGACAACAGGGCCAAAATGTCACTTTCACAGTCCCAAAGTGCCATTTTCACAGTAAAAAGGCCTGGTTCACTTTTGCTTAGCTTAGTCTGTAACTTGAAAACTATGTACCGTATGGCCCTATAAACTGTGTTGGGATGAAAGCTAGCCACTTTGAGCAATGTGGGAAGTGCTGGGGCAGTTTGGGACAACAGGGCCAAAATGTCACTTTCACAGTCCCAAAGTGCCATTTTCACAGTAAAAAGGCCTGGTTCACTTTTGCTTAGCTTAGTCTGTAACTTGAAAACTATGTACCGTATGGCCCTAAAAACTGTGTTGGGATGAAAGCTAGCCACTTTGAGCATTGTGGCAAGAGCTGGGGCAGTTTGGGACAACAGGGAATGAACGGGGCCAAAATGTCACTTTCACAGTCCCAAAGTGCCATTTTCACAGTAAAAAGGCCTGGTTCACTTTTGCTTAGCTTAGTCTGTAACTTGAAAACTATGTACCGTATGGCCCTATAAACTGTGTTGGGATGAAAGCTAGCCACTTTGAGCAATGTGGGAAGTGCTGGGGCAGTTTGGGACAACAGGGCCAAAATGTCACTTTCACAGTCCCAAAGTGCCATTTTCACAGTAAAAAAAAAAAGATTCATTTTGCTTAGCTTAGTCTGTAACTTGAAAACTATGTACCGTATGGCCCTATAAACTGTGTTGGGATGAAAGCTAGCCACTTTGAGCAATGTGGGAAGTGCTGGGGCAGTTTGGGACAACAGGGCCAAAATGTCACTTTCACAGTCCCAAAGTGCCATTTTCACAGTAAAAAGGCCTGGTTCACTTTTGCTTAGCTTAGTCTGTAACTTGAAAACTATGTACCGTATGGCCCTATAAACTGTGTTGGGATGAAAGCTAGCCACTTTGAGCAATGTGGGAAGTGCTGGGGCAGTTTGGGACAACAGGGCCAAAATGTCACTTTCACAGTCCCAAAGTGCCGTTTTCACAGTAAAAAGGCCTGGTTCACTTTTGCTTAGCTTAGTCTGTAACTTGAAAACTATGTACCGTATGGCCCTATAAACTGTGTTGGGATGAAAGCTAGCCACTTTGAGCAATGTGGGAAGTGCTGGGGCAGTTTGGGACAACAGGGCCAAAATGTCACTTTCACAGTCCCAAAGTGCCATTTTCACAGTAAAAAGGCCTGGTTCACTTTTGCTTAGCTTAGTCTGTAACTTGAAAACTATGTACCGTATGGCCCTATAAACTGTGTTGGGATGAAAGCTAGCCACTTTGAGCATTGTGGCAAGAGCTGGGGCAGTTTGGGACAACAGGGAATGAACGGGGCCAAAATGTCACTTTCACAGTCCCAAAGTGCCATTTTCACAGTAAAAAGGCCTGGTTCACTTTTGCTTAGCTTAGTCTGTAACTTGAAAACTATGTACCGTATGGCCCTATAAACTGTGTTGGGATGAAAGCTAGCCACTTTGAGCAATGTGGGAAGTGCTGGGGCAGTTTGGGACAACAGGGCCAAAATGTCACTTTCACAGTCCCAAAGTGCCATTTTCACAGTAAAAAGGCCTGGTTCACTTTTGCTTAGCTTAGTCTGTAACTTGAAAACTATGTACCGTATGGCCCTATAAACTGTGTTGGGATGAAAGCTAGCCACTTTGAGCAATGTGGGAAGTGCTGGGGCAGTTTGGGACAACAGGGCCAAAATGTCACTTTCACAGTCCCAAAGTGCCGTTTTCACAGTAAAAAGGCCTGGTTCACTTTTGCTTAGCTTAGTCTGTAACTTGAAAACTATGTACCGTATGGCCCTATAAACTGTGTTGGGATGAAAGCTAGCCACTTTGAGCAATGTGGGAAGTGCTGGGGCAGTTTGGGACAACAGGGCCAAAATGTCACTTTCACAGTCCCAAAGTGCCATTTTCACAGTAAAAAAAAAAAGATTCATTTTGCTTAGCTTAGTCTGTAACTTGAAAACTATGTACCGTATGGCCCTATAAACTGTGTTGGGATGAAAGCTAGCCACTTTGAGCAATGTGGGAAGTGCTGGGGCAGTTTGGGACAACAGGGCCAAAATGTCACTTTCACAGTCCCAAAGTGCCGTTTTCACAGTAAAAAGGCCTGGTTCACTTTTGCTTAGCTTAGTCTGTAACTTGAAAACTATGTACCGTATGGCCCTATAAACTGTGTTGGGATGAAAGCTAGCCACTTTGAGCAATGTGGGAAGTGCTGGGGCAGTTTGGGACAACAGGGCCAAAATGTCACTTTCACAGTCCCAAAGTGCCGTTTTCACAGTAAAAAGGCCTGGTTCACTTTTGCTTAGCTTAGTCTGTAACTTGAAAACTATGTACCGTATGGCCCTATAAACTGTGTTGGGATGAAAGCTAGCCACTTTGAGCAATGTGGGAAGTGCTGGGGCAGTTTGGGACAACAGGGCCAAAATGTCACTTTCACAGTCCCAAAGTGCCATTTTCACAGTAAAAAGGCCTGGTTCACTTTTGCTTAGCTTAGTCTGTAACTTGAAAACTATGTACCGTATGGCCCTATAAACTGTGTTGGGATGAAAGCTAGCCACTTTGAGCATTGTGGCAAGAGCTGGGGCAGTTTGGGACAACAGGGAATGAACGGGGCCAAAATGTCACTTTCACAGTCCCAAAGTGCCATTTTCACAGTAAAAAGGCCTGGTTCACTTTTGCTTAGCTTAGTCTGTAACTTGAAAACTATGTACCGTATGGCCCTATAAACTGTGTTGGGATGAAAGCTAGCCACTTTGAGCAATGTGGGAAGTGCTGGGGCAGTTTGGGACAACAGGGCCAAAATGTCACTTTCACAGTCCCAAAGTGCCATTTTCACAGTAAAAAGGCCTGGTTCACTTTTGCTTAGCTTAGTCTGTAACTTGAAAACTATGTACCGTATGGCCCTATAAACTGTGTTGGGATGAAAGCTAGCCACTTTGAGCAATGTGGGAAGTGCTGGGGCAGTTTGGGACAACAGGGCCAAAATATCACTTTCACAGTCCCAAAGTGCCGTTTTCACAGTAAAAAGGCCTGGTTCACTTTTGCTTAGCTTAGTCTGTAACTTGAAAACTATGTACCGTATGGCCCTATAAACTGTGTTGGGATGAAAGCTAGCCACTTTGAGCAATGTGGGAAGTGCTGGGGCAGTTTGGGACAACAGGGCCAAAATGTCACTTTCACAGTCCCAAAGTGCCATTTTCACAGTAAAAAGGCCTGGTTCACTTTTGCTTAGCTTAGTCTGTAACTTGAAAACTATGTACCGTATGGCCCTATAAACTGTGTTGGGATGAAAGCTAGCCACGTTGAGCATTGTGGCAAGAGCTGGGGCAGTTTGGGACAACAGGGAATGAACGGGTCCAAAATGTCACTTTCACAGTCCCAAAGTGCCATTTTCACAGTAAAAAGGCCTGGTTCACTTTTGCTTAGCTTAGTCTGTAACTTGAAAACTATGTACCGTATGGCCCTATAAACTGTGTTGGGATGAAAGCTAGCCACTTTGAGCAATGTGGGAAGTGCTGGGGCAGTTTGGGACAACAGGGCCAAAATGTCACTTTCACAGTCCCAAAGTGCCGTTTTCACAGTAAAAAGGCCTGGTTCACTTTTGCTTAGCTTAGTCTGTAACTTGAAAACTATGTACCGTATGGCCCTATAAACTGTGTTGGGATGAAAGCTAGCCACTTTGAGCAATGTGGGAAGTGCTGGGGCAGTTTGGGACAACAGGGCCAAAATGTCACTTTCACAGTCCCAAAGTGCCATTTTCACAGTAAAAAAAAAAAGATTCATTTTGCTTAGCTTAGTCTGTAACTTGAAAACTATGTACCGTATGGCCCTATAAACTGTGTTGGGATGAAAGCTAGCCACTTTGAGCAATGTGGGAAGTGCTGGGGCAGTTTGGGACAACAGGGCCAAAATGTCACTTTCACAGTCCCAAAGTGCCGTTTTCACAGTAAAAAGGCCTGGTTCACTTTTGCTTAGCTTAGTCTGTAACTTGAAAACTATGTACCGTATGGCCCTATAAACTGTGTTGGGATGAAAGCTAGCCACTTTGAGCATTGTGGCAAGAGCTGGGGCAGTTTGGGACAACAGGGAATGAACGGGGCCAAAATGTCACTTTCACAGTCCCAAAGTGCCATTTTCACAGTAAAAAGGCCTGGTTCACTTTTGCTTAGCTTAGTCTGTAACTTGAAAACTATGTACCGTATGGCCCTATAAACTGTGTTGGGATGAAAGCTAGCCACTTTGAGCATTGTGGCAAGAGCTGGGGCAGTTTGTGACAACAGGGAATGAACGGGGCCAAAATGTCACTTTCACAGTCCCAAAGTGCCATTTTCACAGTAAAAAGGCCTGGTTCACTTTTGCTTAGCTTAGTCTGTAACTTGAAAACTATGTACCGTATGGCCCTATAAACTGTGTTGGGATGAAAGCTAGCCACTTTGAGCAATGTGGGAAGTGCTGGGGCAGTTTGGGACAACAGGGCCAAAATGTCACTTTCACAGTCCCAAAGTGCCGTTTTCACAGTAAAAAGGCCTGGTTCACTTTTGCTTAGCTTAGTCTGTAACTTGAAAACTATGTACCGTATGGCCCTATAAACTGTGTTGGGATGAAAGCTAGCCACTTTGAGCAATGTGGGAAGTGCTGGGGCAGTTTGGGACAACAGGGCCAAAATGTCACTTTCACAGTCCCAAAGTGCCATTTTCACAGTAAAAAAAAAAAGATTCATTTTGCTTAGCTTAGTCTGTAACTTGAAAACTATGTACCGTATGGCCCTATAAACTGTGTTGGGATGAAAGCTAGCCACTTTGAGCAATGTGGGAAGTGCTGGGGCAGTTTGGGACAACAGGGCCAAAATGTCACTTTCACAGTCCCAAAGTGCCGTTTTCACAGTAAAAAGGCCTGGTTCACTTTTGCTTAGCTTAGTCTGTAACTTGAAAACTATGTACCGTATGGCCCTATAAACTGTGTTGGGATGAAAGCTAGCCACTTTGAGCAATGTGGGAAGTGCTGGGGCAGTTTGGGACAACAGGGCCAAAATGTCACTTTCACAGTCCCAAAGTGCCGTTTTCACAGTAAAAAGGCCTGGTTCACTTTTGCTTAGCTTAGTCTGTAACTTGAAAACTATGTACCGTATGGCCCTATAAACTGTGTTGGGATGAAAGCTAGCCACTTTGAGCATTGTGGCAAGAGCTGGGGCAGTTTGGGACAACAGGGAATGAACGGGGCCAAAATGTCACTTTCACAGTCCCAAAGTGCCATTTTCACAGTAAAAAGGCCTGGTTCACTTTTGCTTAGCTTAGTCTGTAACTTGAAAACTATGTACCGTATGGCCCTATAAACTGTGTTGGGATGAAAGCTAGCCACTTTGAGCATTGTGGCAAGAGCTGGGGCAGTTTGTGACAACAGGGAATGAACGGGGCCAAAATGTCACTTTCACAGTCCCAAAGTGCCATTTTCACAGTAAAAAGGCCTGGTTCACTTTTGCTTAGCTTAGTCTGTAACTTGAAAACTATGTACCGTATGGCCCTATAAACTGTGTTGGGATGAAAGCTAGCCACTTTGAGCAATGTGGGAAGTGCTGGGGCAGTTTGGGACAACAGGGCCAAAATGTCACTTTCACAGTCCCAAAGTGCCATTTTCACAGTAAAAAAAAAAAGATTCATTTTGCTTAGCTTAGTCTGTAACTTGAAAACTATGTACCGTATGGCCCTATAAACTGTGTTGGGATGAAAGCTAGCCACTTTGAGCAATGTGGGAAGTGCTGGGGCAGTTTGGGACAACAGGGCCAAAATGTCACTTTCACAGTCCCAAAGTGCCATTTTCACAGTAAAAAGGCCTGGTTCACTTTTGCTTAGCTTAGTCTGTAACTTGAAAACTATGTACCGTATGGCCCTATAAACTGTGTTGGGATGAAAGCTAGCCACTTTGAGCAATGTGGGAAGTGCTGGGGCAGTTTGGGACAACAGGGCCAAAATGTCACTTTCACAGTCCCAAAGTGCCATTTTCACAGTAAAAAGGCCTGGTTCACTTTTGCTTAGCTTAGTCTGTAACTTGAAAACTATGTACCGTATGGCCCTATAAACTGTGTTGGGATGAAAGCTAGCCACTTTGAGCATTGTGGCAAGAGCTGGGGCAGTTTGGGACAACAGGGAAGAACGGGGCCAAAATGTCACTTTCACAGTCCCAAAGTGCCATTTTCACAGTAAAAAGGCCTGGTTCACTTTTGCTTAGCTTAGTCTGTAACTTGAAAACTATGTACCGTATGGCCCTATAAACTGTGTTGGGATGAAAGCTAGCCACTTTGAGCAATGTGGGAAGTGCTGGGGCAGTTTGGGACAACAGGGCCAAAATGTCACTTTCACAGTCCCAAAGTGCCATTTTCACAGTAAAAAAAAAAAGATTCATTTTGCTTAGCTTAGTCTGTAACTTGAAAACTATGTACCGTATGGCCCTATAAACTGTGTTGGGATGAAAGCTAGCCACTTTGAGCAATGTGGGAAGTGCTGGGGCAGTTTGGGACAACAGGGCCAAAATGTCACTTTCACAGTCCCAAAGTGCCATTTTCACAGTAAAAAGGCCTGGTTCACTTTTGCTTAGCTTAGTCTGTAACTTGAAAACTATGTACCGTATGGCCCTATAAACTGTGTTGGGATGAAAGCTAGCCACTTTGAGCAATGTGGAAGTGCTGGGGCAGTTTGGGACAACAGGGCCAAAATGTCACTTTCACAGTCCCAAAGTGCCATTTTCACAGTAAAAAGGCCTGGTTCACTTTTGCTTAGCTTAGTCTGTAACTTGAAAACTATGTACCGTATGGCCCTATAAACTGTGTTGGGATGAAAGCTAGCCACTTTGAGCAATGTGGGAAGTGCTGGGGCAGTTTGGGACAACAGGGCCAAAATGTCACTTTCACAGTCCCAAAGTGCCGTTTTCACAGTAAAAAGGCCTGGTTCACTTTTGCTTAGCTTAGTCTGTAACTGAAAACTATGTACCGTATGGCCCTATAAACTGTGTTGGGATGAAAGCTAGCCACTTTGAGCAATGTGGGAAGTGCTGGGCAGTTTGGGACAACAGGGCCAAAATGTCACTTTCACAGTCCCAAAGTGCCATTTTCACAGTAAAAAGGCCTGGTTCACTTTTGCTTAGCTTAGTCTGTAACTTGAAAACTATGTACCGTATGGCCCTATAAACTGTGTTGGGATGAAAGCTAGCCACTTTGAGCATTGTGGCAAGAGCTGGGGCAGTTTGGGACAACAGGGAATGAACGGGCCAAAATGTCACTTTCACAGTCCCAAAGTGCCATTTTCACAGTAAAAAGGCCTGGTTCACTTTTGCTTAGCTTAGTCTGTAACTTGAAAACTATGTACCGTATGGCCCTATAAACTGTGTTGGATGAAAGCTAGCCACTTTGAGCAATGTGGGAAGTGCTGGGGCAGTTTGGGACAACAGGGCCAAAATGTCACTTTCACAGTCCCAAAGTGCCATTTTCACAGTAAAAAGGCCTGGTTCACTTTTGCTTAGCTTAGTCTGTAACTTGAAAACTATGTACCGTATGGCCCTATAAACTGTGTTGGGATGAAAGCTAGCCACTTTGAGCAATGTGGGAAGTGCTGGGGCAGTTTGGGACAACAGGGCCAAAATGTCACTTTCACAGTCCCAAAGTGCCGTTTTCACAGTAAAAAGGCCTGGTTCACTTTTGCTTAGCTTAGTCTGTAACTTGAAAACTATGTACCGTATGGCCCTATAAACTGTGTTGGGATGAAAGCTAGCCACTTTGAGCAATGTGGGAAGTGCTGGGGCAGTTTGGGACAACAGGGCCAAAATGTCACTTTCACAGTCCCAAAGTGCCATTTTCACAGTAAAAAAAGAAAGATTCATTTTGCTTAGCTTAGTCTGTAACTTGAAAACTATGTACCGTATGGCCCTATAAACTGTGTTGGGATGAAAGCTAGCCACTTTGAGCAATGTGGAAGTGCTGGGGCAGTTTGGGACAACAGGGCCAAAATGTCACTTTCACAGTCCCAAAGTGCCGTTTTCACAGTAAAAAGGCCTGGTTCACTTTTGCTTAGCTTAGTCTGTAACTTGAAAACTATGTACCGTATGGCCCTATAAACTGTGTTGGGATGAAAGCTAGCCACTTTGAGCAATGTGGGAAGTGCTGGGGCAGTTTGGGACAACAGGGCCAAATGTCACTTTCACAGTCCCAAAGTGCTTTTTCACAGTAAAAAGGCCTGGTTCACTTTTGCTTAGCTTAGTCTGTAACTTGAAAACTATGTACCGTATGGCCCTATAAACTGTGTTGGGATGAAAGCTAGCCACTTTGAGCAATGTGGGAAGTGCTGGGGCAGTTTGGGACAACAGGGCCAAAATGTCACTTTCACAGTCCCAAAGTGCCATTTTCACAGTAAAAAGGCCTGGTTCACTTTTGCTTAGCTTAGTCTGTAACTTGAAAACTATGTACCGTATGGCCCTATAAACTGTGTTGGGATGAAAGCTAGCCACTTTGAGCATTGTGGCAAGAGCTGGGGCAGTTTGGGACAACAGGGAATGAACGGGGCCAAAATGTCACTTTCACAGTCCCAAAGTGCCATTTTCACAGTAAAAAGGCCTGGTTCACTTTTGCTTAGCTTAGTCTGTAACTTGAAAACTATGTACCGTATGGCCCTATAAACTGTGTTGGGATGAAAGCTAGCCACTTTGAGCAATGTGGGAAGTGCTGGGGCAGTTTGGGACAACAGGGCCAAAATGTCACTTTCACAGTCCCAAAGTGCCATTTTCACAGTAAAAAGGCCTGGTTCACTTTTGCTTAGCTTAGTCTGTAACTTGAAAACTATGTACCGTATGGCCCTATAAACTGTGTTGGGATGAAAGCTAGCCACTTTGAGCAATGTGGGAAGTGCTGGGGCAGTTTGGGACAACAGGGCCAAAATGTCACTTTCACAGTCCCAAAGTGCCGTTTTCACAGTAAAAAGGCCTGGTTCACTTTTGCTTAGCTTAGTCTGTAACTTGAAAACTATGTACCGTATGGCCTATAAACTGTGTTGGGATGAAAGCTAGCCACTTTGAGCATTGTGGGAAGTGCTGGGGCAGTTTGGGACAACAGGGCCAAAATGTCACTTTCACAGTCCAAAGTGCCATTTTCACAGTAAAAAAGGCCTGGTTCACTTTTGCTTAGCTTAGTCTGTAACTTGAAAACTATGTACCGTATGGCCCTATAAACTGTGTTGGGATGAAAGCTAGCCACGTTGAGCATTGTGGCAGAGCTGGGGCAGTTTGGGACAACAGGAATGAACGGGGCCAAAATGTCACTTTCACAGTCCCAAAGTGCATTTTCACAGTAAAAAGGCCTGGTTCACTTTTGCTTAGCTTAGTCTGTAACTGAAAACTATGTACCG